>NW_027478552.1:788577-1048161 GCF_051014685.1 Ptiloglossa arizonensis | reverse complement strand
GCATCTGAAAGTAGAAACTCGCCCGATTACAACGGTATGTTTATTTCTTCCCTAGGCCATTCTCGTTAAGCGTTTGGAGCAGCAGAATTGCGAAAAATTTTTTGGCTTCTCAACCATTTCTTGGCTTCAAACTACCATATCTCGCGAACGGACTGACCTAACCCAAAAATTCCTATTGCATCTGAAAGTAGAAACTCGCCCAATTACAACGGTATGTGTATTTTTTCCCTAGGCCATTCTGGTTAAGCGTTTGGAGCAGCAGAATTGCGAAAAATTTTTTGCCTTCTCAACCATTTCTTGGCTTCAAACTACCATATCTCGCGAACGGACTGACCTAACCCAAAAATTCCTATTGCATCTGAAAGTAGAAACTCGCCCGATTACAACGGTATGTGTATTTTTTCCCTAGGCCATTCTGGTTAAGCGTTTGGAGCAGCAGAATTGCGAAAAATTTTTTGCCTTCTCAACCATTTCTTGGCTTCAAACTCCCATATCTCGCGAACGAATTGACCTAACCCAAAAATTCCTATTGCATCTGAATGTAGAAACTCGCCCGATTACAACGGTATGTGTATTTTTTCCCTAGGCCATTCTGGTTAAGCGTTTGGAGCAGCAGAACTGCGAAAAATTGTTTGCCTTCTCAACAATTTCTTGGCTTCAAACTCCCATATCTCGCGAACGGATTGACCTAACCCAAAAATTCCTATTGCATCTGAAAGTAGAAACTCGCCCGATTACAACGGTATGTGTATTTTTTCCCTAGGCCATTCTGGTTAAGTGTTCGGAGCAGCAGAATTGCGAAAAATTTTTTGCCTTCTCAACCATTTCTTGGCTTCAAACTCCCATATCTCGAGAACAGACTGACCTAACCCAAAAATTCCTATTGCATCTGAAAGTAGAAACTCGCCCGATTACAACGGTATGTGTATTTTTTCCCTAGGCCATTCTAGTTAAGCGTTTGGAGCAGCAGAATTGCGAAAAATTTTTTGGCTTCTCAACCATTTCTTGGCTTCAAACTCCCATATCTCGAGAACAGACTGACCTAACCCAAAAATTCCTATTGCATCTGAAAGTAGAAACTCGCCCGATTACAACGGTATGTGTATTTTTTCCCTAGGCCATTCTGGTTAAGCGTTTGGAGCAGCAGAATTGTGAAAAATTTTTTGCCTTCTCTACCATTTCTTGGCTTCAAACTCCCATATCTCGCGAACGGATTGACCTAACCCAAAAATTCCTATTGCATCTGAAAGTAGAAACTCGCCAGATTACAACGGTATGTTTATTTTTCCCCTAGGCAATTCTAGTTAAGCGTTTGGAGCAGCAGAATTGCGACAAATTTTTTGGCTTCTCAACCATTTCTTGGCTTCAAACTCCCATATCTCGCGAACGGATTGACCTAACCCAAAAATTCCTATTGCATCTGAAAGTAGAAACTCGCCCAATTACAACGGTATGTGTATTTTTTCCCTAGGCCATTCTGGTTAAGCGTTTGGAGCAGAAGAATTGCGAAAAATTTTTTGCCTTCTCAACCATTTCTTGGCTTCAAAGTCCCATATCTCGCGAACGGATTGACCTAACGCAAAAATTCCTATTGCATCTGAAAGTAGAAACTCGACCGATTACAGCGGTATGTGTATTTTTTCCCTTGGCCATTTTGGTTAAGCGTTTGGAGCAGCAGAATTGCGAAAAAGTTTTTGCCTTCTCAACCATTTCTTGGCTTCAAACTCCCATATCTCGCGAACGGATTGACCTAACCCAAAAATTCCTATTGCATCTGAAAGTAGAAACTCGACCGATTACAGCGGTATGTGTATTTTTTCCCTTGGCCATTTTGGTTAAGCGTTTGGAGCAGCAGAATTGCGAAAAAGTTTTTGCCTTCTCAACCATTTCTTGGCTTCAAACTCCCATATCTCGAGAACAGACTGACCTAACCCAAAAATTCCTATTGCATCTGAAAGTAGAAACTCGCCCGATTACAACGGTGTGTGTATTTTTTCCCTTGGCCATTCTGGTTAAGCGTTCGGAGCAGCAGAATTGCGAAAAATTCTTTGCCTTCTCAACCATTTCTTGTTTTCAAACTCCCATATCTCGTGAACGGATTGACCTAACCCAAAAATTCCTATTGCATCTGAAAGTAGAAACTCGCCCGATTACAACGGTATGTGTATTTTTTCCCTAGGCCATTCTGGTTAAGCGTTCGGAGCAGCAGAATTGCGAAAAATTTTTTGCCTTCTCAACCATTTCTTGGCTTCAAACTCCCATATCTCGCGAACAGACTGACCTAACCCATAAATTCCTATTGCATCTGAAAGTAGAAACTCGCCCGATTACAACGGTATGTGTATTTTTTCCCTAGGCCATTCTGGTTAAGCGTTTGGAGCAGCAGAATTGTGAAAAATTTTTTGCCTTCTCTACCATTTCTTGGCTTCAAACTCCCATATCTCGCGAACGGATTGACCTAACCCAAAAATTCCTATTGCATCTGAAAGTAGAAACTCGCCCGATTACAACGGTATGTTTATTTTTTCCCTAGGCCATTCTAGTTAAGCGTTTGGAGCAGCAGAATTGCGAAAAATTTTTTGGCTTCTCAACCATTTCTTGGCTTCAAACTCCCATATCTCGCGAACGGATTGACCTAACCCAAAAATTCATATTGCATCTGAAAGTAGAAACTCGCCCGATTACAGCGGTATGTTTATTTCTTCCCTAGGCCATTCTAGTTAAGCGTTTGGAGCAGCAGAATTGCGAAAAATTTTTTGGCTTCTCAACCATTTCTTGGCTTCAAACTACCATATCTCGCGAACGGACTGACCTAACCCAAAAATTCCTATTGCATCTGAAAGTAGAAACTCGCCCGATTACAACGGTATGTGTATTTTTTCCCTAGGCCATTCTGGTTAAGCGTTCGGAGAAGCAGAATTGCAAAAAATTTTTTGCCTTCTCAACCATTTCTTGGCTTCAAACTCCCATATCTCGAGAACAGACTGACCTAACCCAAAAATTCCTATTGCATCTGAAAGTAGAAACTCGCCCGATTAAAACGGTATGTGTATTTTTTCCCTAGGCCATTCTGGTTAAGCGTTTGGAGCAGCAGAATTGTGAAAAATTTTTTGCCTTCTCTACCATTTCTTGGCTTCAAACTCCCATATCTCGCGAACGGATTGACCTAACCCAAAAATTCCTATTGCATCTGAAAGTAGAAACTCGCCCGATTACAACGGTATGTTTATTTTTTCCCTAGGCCATTCTAGTTAAGCGTTTGGAGCAGCAGAATTGCGAAAAATTTTCTGGCTTCTCAACCATTTCTTGGCTTCAAACTCCCATATCTCGCGAACGGATTGACCTAACCCAAAAATTCCTATTGCATCTGAAAGTAGAAACTCGCCCGATTACAACGGTATGTTTATTTCTTCCCTAGGCCATTCTCGTTAAGCGTTTGGAGCAGCAGAATTGCGAAAAATTTTTTGGCTTCTCAACCATTTCTTGGCTTCAAACTACCATATCTCGCGAACGGACTGACCTAACCCAAAAATTCCTATTGCATCTGAAAGTAGAAACTCGCCCAATTACAACGGTATGTGTATTTTTTCCCTAGGCCATTCTGGTTAAGCGTTTGGAGCAGCAGAATTGCGAAAAATTTTTTGCCTTCTCAACCATTTCTTGGCTTCAAACTACCATATCTCGCGAACGGACTGACCTAACCCAAAAATTCCTATTGCATCTGAAAGTAGAAACTCGCCCGATTACAACGGTATGTGTATTTTTTCCCTAGGCCATTCTGGTTAAGCGTTTGGAGCAGCAGAATTGCGAAAAATTTTTTGCCTTCTCAACCATTTCTTGGCTTCAAACTCCCATATCTCGCGAACGAATTGACCTAACCCAAAAATTCCTATTGCATCTGAATGTAGAAACTCGCCCGATTACAACGGTATGTGTATTTTTTCCCTAGGCCATTCTGGTTAAGCGTTTGGAGCAGCAGAACTGCGAAAAATTGTTTGCCTTCTCAACAATTTCTTGGCTTCAAACTCCCATATCTCGCGAACGGATTGACCTAACCCAAAAATTCCTATTGCATCTGAAAGTAGAAACTCGCCCGATTACAACGGTATGTGTATTTTTTCCCTAGGCCATTCTGGTTAAGTGTTCGGAGCAGCAGAATTGCGAAAAATTTTTTGCCTTCTCAACCATTTCTTGGCTTCAAACTCCCATATCTCGAGAACAGACTGACCTAACCCAAAAATTCCTATTGCATCTGAAAGTAGAAACTCGCCCGATTACAACGGTATGTGTATTTTTTCCCTAGGCCATTCTAGTTAAGCGTTTGGAGCAGCAGAATTGCGAAAAATTTTTTGGCTTCTCAACCATTTCTTGGCTTCAAACTCCCATATCTCGAGAACAGACTGACCTAACCCAAAAATTCCTATTGCATCTGAAAGTAGAAACTCGCCCGATTACAACGGTATGTGTATTTTTTCCCTAGGCCATTCTAGTTAAGCGTTTGGAGCAGCAGAATTGCGAAAAATTTTTTGGCTTCTCAACCATTTCTTGGCTTCAAACTCCCATATCTCGAGAACAGACTGACCTAACCCAAAAATTCCTATTGCATCTGAAAGTAGAAACTCGCCCGATTACAACGGTATGTGTATTTTTTCCCTAGGCCATTCTGGTTAAGCGTTTGGAGCAGCAGAATTGTGAAAAATTTTTTGCCTTCTCTACCATTTCTTGGCTTCAAACTCCCATATCTCGCGAACGGATTGACCTAACCCAAAAATTCCTATTGCATCTGAAAGTAGAAACTCGCCAGATTACAACGGTATGTTTATTTTTCCCCTAGGCCATTCTAGTTAAGCGTTTGGAGCAGCAGAATTGCGACAAATTTTTTGGCTTCTCAACCATTTCTTGGCTTCAAACTCCCATATCTCGCGAACGGATTGACCTAACCCAAAAATTCCTATTGCATCTGAAAGTAGAAACTCGCCCAATTACAACGGTATGTGTATTTTTTCCCTAGGCCATTCTGGTTAAGCGTTTGGAGCAGAAGAATTGCGAAAAATTTTTTGCCTTCTCAACCATTTCTTGGCTTCAAAGTCCCATATCTCGCGAACGGATTGACCTAACGCAAAAATTCCTATTGCATCTGAAAGTAGAAACTCGACCGATTACAGCGGTATGTGTATTTTTTCCCTTGGCCATTTTGGTTAAGCGTTTGGAGCAGCAGAATTGCGAAAAAGTTTTTGCCTTCTCAACCATTTCTTGGCTTCAAACTCCCATATCTCGCGAACGGGTTGACCTAACCCAAAAATTCCTATTGCATCTGAAAGTAGAAACTCGCCCGATTACAACGGTGTGTGTATTTTTTCCCTTGGCCATTCTGGTTAAGCGTTCGGAGCAGCAGAATTGCGAAAAATTCTTTGCCTTCTCAACCATTTCTTGTTTTCAAACTCCCATATCTCGTGAACGGATTGACCTAACCCAAAAATTCCTATTGCATCTGAAAGTAGAAACTCGCCCGATTACAACGGTATGTGTATTTTTTCCCTAGGCCATTCTGGTTAAGCGTTCGGAGCAGCAGAATTGCGAAAAATTTTTTGCCTTCTCAACCATTTCTTGGCTTCAAACTCCCATATCTCGCGAACAGACTGACCTAACCCATAAATTCCTATTGCATCTGAAAGTAGAAACTCGCCCGATTACAACGGTATGTGTATTTGTTCCCTGGGCCATTCTGGTTAAGCGTTTGGAGCAGAAGAATTGCGAAAAATTTTTTGCCTTCTCAACCATTTCTTGGCTTCAAACTCCCATATCTCGCGAACGGATTGACCTAACCCAAAAATTCCTATTGCATCTGAAAGTAGAAACTCGCCCGATTACAACGGTATGTGTATTTTTTCCCTAGGCCATTCTGGTTAAGCGTTCGGAGCAGCAGAATTGCAAAAAATTTTTTGCCTTCTCAACCATTTCTTGGCTTCAAACTCCCATATCTCGAGAACAGACTGACCTAACCCAAAAATTCCTATTGCATCTGAAAGTAGAAACTCGCCCGATTAAAACGGTATGTGTATTTTTTCCCTAGGCCATTCTGGTTAAGCGTTTGGAGCAGCAGAATTGTGAAAAATTTTTTGCCTTCTCTACCATTTCTTGGCTTCAAACTCCCATATCTCGCGAACGGATTGACCTAACCCAAAAATTCCTATTGCATCTGAAAGTAGAAACTCGCCCGATTACAACGGTATGTTTATTTTTTCCCTAGGCCATTCTAGTTAAGCGTTTGGAGCAGCAGAATTGCGAAAAATTTTTTGGCTTCTCAACCATTTCTTGGCTTCAAACTCCCATATCTCGCGAACGGATTGACCTAACCCAAAAATTCATATTGCATCTGAAAGTAGAAACTCGCCCGATTACAGCGGTATGTTTATTTCTTCCCTAGGCCATTCTAGTTAAGCGTTTGGAGCAGCAGAATTGCGAAAAATTTTTTGGCTTCTCAACCATTTCTTGGCTTCAAACTCCCATATCTCGCGAACGGACTGACCTAACCCAAAAATTCCTATTGCATCTGAAAGTAGAAACTCGCCCGATTACAACGGTATGTGTATTTTTTCCCTAGGCCATTCTAGTTAAGCGTTTGGAGCAGCAGAATTGCGAAAAATTTTTTGGCTTCTCAACCATTTCTTGGCTTCAAACTCCCATATCTCGAGAACAGACTGACCTAACCCAAAAATTCCTATTGCATCTGAAAGTAGAAACTCGCCCGATTACAACGGTATGTGTATTTTTTCCCTAGGCCATTCTGGTTAAGCGTTTGGAGCAGCAGAATTGTGAAAAATTTTTTGCCTTCTCTACCATTTCTTGGCTTCAAACTCCCATATCTCGCGAACGGATTGACCTAACCCAAAAATTCCTATTGCATCTGAAAGTAGAAACTCGCCAGATTACAACGGTATGTTTATTTTTCCCCTAGGCCATTCTAGTTAAGCGTTTGGAGCAGCAGAATTGCGACAAATTTTTTGGCTTCTCAACCATTTCTTGGCTTCAAACTCCCATATCTCGCGAACGGATTGACCTAACCCAAAAATTCCTATTGCATCTGAAAGTAGAAACTCGCCCAATTACAACGGTATGTGTATTTTTTCCCTAGGCCATTCTGGTTAAGCGTTTGGAGCAGAAGAATTGCGAAAAATTTTTTGCCTTCTCAACCATTTCTTGGCTTCAAAGTCCCATATCTCGCGAACGGATTGACCTAACGCAAAAATTCCTATTGCATCTGAAAGTAGAAACTCGACCGATTACAGCGGTATGTGTATTTTTTCCCTTGGCCATTTTGGTTAAGCGTTTGGAGCAGCAGAATTGCGAAAAAGTTTTTGCCTTCTCAACCATTTCTTGGCTTCAAACTCCCATATCTCGCGAACGGGTTGACCTAACCCAAAAATTCCTATTGCATCTGAAAGTAGAAACTCGCCCGATTACAACGGTGTGTGTATTTTTTCCCTTGGCCATTCTGGTTAAGCGTTCGGAGCAGCAGAATTGCGAAAAATTCTTTGCCTTCTCAACCATTTCTTGTTTTCAAACTCCCATATCTCGTGAACGGATTGACCTAACCCAAAAATTCCTATTGCATCTGAAAGTAGAAACTCGCCCGATTACAACGGTATGTGTATTTTTTCCCTAGGCCATTCTGGTTAAGCGTTCGGAGCAGCAGAATTGCGAAAAATTTTTTGCCTTCTCAACCATTTCTTGGCTTCAAACTCCCATATCTCGCGAACAGACTGACCTAACCCATAAATTCCTATTGCATCTGAAAGTAGAAACTCGCCCGATTACAACGGTATGTGTATTTGTTCCCTGGGCCATTCTGGTTAAGCGTTTGGAGCAGAAGAATTGCGAAAAATTTTTTGCCTTCTCAACCATTTCTTGGCTTCAAACTCCCATATCTCGCGAACGGATTGACCTAACCCAAAAATTCCTATTGCATCTGAAAGTAGAAACTCGCCCGATTACAACGGTATGTGTATTTTTTCCCTAGGCCATTCTGGTTAAGCGTTCGGAGCAGCAGAATTGCAAAAAATTTTTTGCCTTCTCAACCATTTCTTGGCTTCAAACTCCCATATCTCGAGAACAGACTGACCTAACCCAAAAATTCCTATTGCATCTGAAAGTAGAAACTCGCCCGATTAAAACGGTATGTGTATTTTTTCCCTAGGCCATTCTGGTTAAGCGTTTGGAGCAGCAGAATTGTGAAAAATTTTTTGCCTTCTCTACCATTTCTTGGCTTCAAACTCCCATATCTCGCGAACGGATTGACCTAACCCAAAAATTCCTATTGCATCTGAAAGTAGAAACTCGCCCGATTACAACGGTATGTTTATTTTTTCCCTAGGCCATTCTAGTTAAGCGTTTGGAGCAGCAGAATTGCGAAAAATTTTTTGGCTTCTCAACCATTTCTTGGCTTCAAACTCCCATATCTCGCGAACGGATTGACCTAACCCAAAAATTCATATTGCATCTGAAAGTAGAAACTCGCCCGATTACAGCGGTATGTTTATTTCTTCCCTAGGCCATTCTAGTTAAGCGTTTGGAGCAGCAGAATTGCGAAAAATTTTTTGGCTTCTCAACCATTTCTTGGCTTCAAACTACCATATCTCGCGAACGGACTGACCTAACCCAAAAATTCCTATTGCATCTGAAAGTAGAAACTCGCCCGATTACAACGGTATGTGTATTTTTTCCCTAGGCCATTCTGGTTAAGCGTTCGGAGCAGCAGAATTGCAAAAAATTTTTTGCCTTCTCAACCATTTCTTGGCTTCAAACTCCCATATCTCGAGAACAGACTGACCTAACCCAAAAATTCCTATTGCATCTGAAAGTAGAAACTCGCCCGATTAAAACGGTATGTGTATTTTTTCCCTAGGCCATTCTGGTTAAGCGTTTGGAGCAGCAGAATTGTGAAAAATTTTTTGCCTTCTCTACCATTTCTTGGCTTCAAACTCCCATATCTCGCGAACGGATTGACCTAACCCAAAAATTCCTATTGCATCTGAAAGTAGAAACTCGCCCGATTACAACGGTATGTTTATTTTTTCCCTAGGCCATTCTAGTTAAGCGTTTGGAGCAGCAGAATTGCGAAAAATTTTCTGGCTTCTCAACCATTTCTTGGCTTCAAACTCCCATATCTCGCGAACGGATTGACCTAACCCAAAAATTCCTATTGCATCTGAAAGTAGAAACTCGCCCGATTACAACGGTATGTTTATTTCTTCCCTAGGCCATTCTAGTTAAGCGTTTGGAGCAGCAGAATTGCGAAAAATTTTTTGGCTTCTCAACCATTTCTTGGCTTCAAACTACCATATCTCGCGAACGGACTGACCTAACCCAAAAATTCCTATTGCATCTGAAAGTAGAAACTCGCCCAATTACAACGGTATGTGTATTTTTTCCCTAGGCCATTCTGGTTAAGCGTTTGGAGCAGCAGAATTGCGAAAAATTTTTTGCCTTCTCAACCATTTCTTGGCTTCAAACTACCATATCTCGCGAACGGACTGACCTAACCCAAAAATTCCTATTGCATCTGAAAGTAGAAACTCGCCCGATTACAACGGTATGTGTATTTTTTCCCTAGGCCATTCTGGTTAAGCGTTTGGAGCAGCAGAATTGCGAAAAATTTTTTGCCTTCTCAACCATTTCTTGGCTTCAAACTCCCATATCTCGCGAACGAATTGACCTAACCCAAAAATTCCTATTGCATCTGAATGTAGAAACTCGCCCGATTACAACGGTATGTGTATTTTTTCCCTAGGCCATTCTGGTTAAGCGTTTGGAGCAGCAGAACTGCGAAAAATTGTTTGCCTTCTCAACAATTTCTTGGCTTCAAACTCCCATATCTCGCGAACGGATTGACCTAACCCAAAAATTCCTATTGCATCTGAAAGTAGAAACTCGCCCGATTACAACGGTATGTGTATTTTTTCCCTAGGCCATTCTGGTTAAGTGTTCGGAGCAGCAGAATTGCGAAAAATTTTTTGCCTTCTCAACCATTTCTTGGCTTCAAACTCCCATATCTCGAGAACAGACTGACCTAACCCAAAAATTCCTATTGCATCTGAAAGTAGAAACTCGCCCGATTACAACGGTATGTGTATTTTTTCCCTAGGCCATTCTGGTTAAGCGTTTGGAGCAGCAGAATTGTGACAAATTTTTTGCCTTCTCAACCATTTCTTGGCTTCAAAGTCCCATGTCTCGCGAACGGATTGACCTAACCCAAAAATTCCTATTGCATCTGAAAGTAGAAACTCGCCCGATTACAAAGGTATGTGTATTTTTTCCCTAGGCCATTCTGGTTAAGCGTTTGGAGCAGCAGAATTGCGAAAAATTTTTTGCCTTCTCAACCATTTCTTGTCTTCAAACTCCCATATCTCGCGAACGGATTGACCTAACCCAGAAATTCCTATTGCATCTGAAAGTAGAAACTCGCCCGATTACAACGGTATGTGTATTTTTTCCCTAGGCCATTCTGGTTAAGCGTTCGGAGCAGCAGAATTGCGAAAAATTTTTTGCCTTCTCAACCATTTCTTGGCTTCAAACTCCCATATCTCGCGAACAGACTGACCTAACCCAAAAATTCCTATTGCATCTGAAAGTAGAAACTCGCCCGATTACAACGGTATGTGTATTTTTTCCCTAGGCCATTCTGGTTAAGCGTTTGGAGCAGCAGAATTGTGAACAATTTTTTGCCTTCTCTACCATTTCTTGGCTTCAAACTCCCATATCTCTCGAACGGATTGACCTAACGCAAAAATTCCTATTGCATCTGAAAGTAGAAACTCGCCCGATTACAACGGTATGTGTATTTTTTCCCTAGGCCATTCTGGTTAAGCGTTTGGAGCAGCAGAATTGCGAAAAATTTTTTGCCTTCTCAACCATTTCTTGGCTTCAAAGTCCCATATCTCGCGAACGGATTGACCTAACCCAAAAATTCCTATTGCATCTGAAAGTAGAAACTCGCCCGATTACAGTGGTATGTGTATTTTTTCCCTTGGCCATTTTGGTTAAGCGTTTGGAGCAGCAGAATTGCGAAAAATTTTTTGGCTTCTCAACCATTTCTTGGCTTCAAACTCCCATATCTCGCGAACGGATTGACCTAACGCAAAAATTCCTATTGCATCTGAAAGTAGAAACTCGCCCGATTACAACGGTATGTTTATTTTTTCCCTAGGCCATTCTGGTTAAGCGTTTGGAGCAGCAGAATTGCGAAAAATTTTTTGCCTTCTCTACCATTTCTTGGCTTCAAAGTCCCATATCTCGCGAACGGATTGACCTAACCCAAAAATTCCTATTGCATCTGAAAGTAGAAACTCGCCCGATTACAGCGGTATGTGTATTTTTTCCCTGGGCCATTCTGGTTAAGCGTTTGGAGCAGCAGAATTGCGAAAAATTTTTTGCCTTCTCAACCATTTCTTGGCTTCAAAGTCCCATATCTCGCGAACGGATTGACCTAACCCAAAAATTCCTATTGCATCTGAAAGTAGAAACTCGCCCGATTACAAAGGTATGTGTATTTTTTCCCTAGGCCATTCTGGTTAAGCGTTTGGAGCAGCAGAATTGCGAAAAATTTTTTGCCTTCTCAACCATTTCTTGTCTTCAAACTCCCATATCTCGCGAACGGATTGACCTAACCCAAAAATTCCTATTGCATCTGAAAGTAGAAACTCGCCCGATTACAGCGGTATGTGTATTTTTTCCCTTGGCCATTTTGGTTAAGCGTTTGGAGCAGCAGAATTGCGAAAAATTTTTTGGCTTCTCAACCATTTCTTGGCTTCAAACTCCCATATCTCGCGAACGGATTGACCTAACCCAAAAATTCCTATTGCATCTGAAAGTAGAAACTCGCCCGATTACAACGGTATGTTTATTTTTTCCCTAGGCCATTCTGGTTAAGCGTTTGGAGCAGCAGAATTGCGAAAAATTTTTTGCCTTCTCTACCATTTCTTGGCTTCAAAGTCCCATATCTCGCGAACGGATTGACCTAACCCAAAAATTCCTATTGCATCTGAAAGTAGAAACTCGCCCGATTACAGCGGTATGTGTATTTTTTCCCTGGGCCATTCTGGTTAAGCGTTTGGAGCAGCAGAATTGCGAAAAATTTTTTGCCTTCTCAACCATTTCTTGGCTTCAAAGTCCCATATCTCGCGAACGGATTGACCTAACCCAAAAATTCCTATTGCATCTGAAAGTAGAAACTCGCCCGATTACAAAGGTATGTGTATTTTTTAGCTAGGCCATTCTGGTTAAGCGTTTGGAGCAGCAGAATTGCGAAAAATTTTTTGCCTTCTCAACCATTTCTTGGCTTCAAACACCCATATCTCGAGAACAGACTGACCTAACCCAAAAATTCCTATTGCATCTGAAAGTAGAAACTCGCCCGATTACAACGGTATGTGTATTTTTTCCCTAGGCCATTCTGGTTAAGCGTTTGGAGCAGCAGAAGTGCGAAAAATTTGTTGTCTTCTCAACCATTTCTTAGCTTCAAACTCCCATATCTCGCGAACGGATTGACGTAACCCAAAAATTCCTATTGCACCTGAAAGTAGAAACTCGCCCGATTACAACGGTATGTGTATTTTTTCCCTAGGCCATTCTGGTTAAGCGTTTGGAGCAGCAGAATTGCGAAAAATTTTTTGCCTTCTCAACCATTTCTTGGATTCAAAGTCCCATATCTCGCGAACAGATTGACCTAACCCAAAAATTCCTATTGCATCTAAAAGTAGAAACTCGCCCGATTACAACGGTATATGTATTTTTTCCCTAGGCCATTCTGGTTAAGCGTTTGGAGCAGCAGAATTGTGAAAAATTTTTTGCCTCCTCTACCATTTCTTGACTTCAACTCCCATATCTCGCGAACGGATTGACCTAACCCAAAAATTCCTATTGCATCTGAAAGTAGAAACTCGCCCGATTACAACGGTATGTGTATTTTTTCCCTAGACCATTCTGGTTAAGCGTTTGGAGCAGCAGAATTGCGAAAAATTTTTTGCCTTCTCAACAATTTCTTGGCTTCAAACTCCCATATCTCGCGAACGAATTGACCTAACCCAAAAATTCCGATTGCACCTGAAAGTAGAAACTCGCCCGATTACAACGGTATGTGTATTTTTTCCCTAGGCCATTCTGGTTAAGCGTTTGGAGCAGCAGAACTGCGAAAAATTTGTTGTCTTCTCAACCATTTCTTAGCTTCAAACTCCCATATCTCGCGAACGGATTGACGTAACCCAAAAATTCCTATTGCATCTGAAAGTAGAAACTCGCCCGATTACAACGGTATGTGTATTTTTTCCCTAGGCCATTCTGGTTAAGCGTTTGGAGCAGCAGAATTGCGAAAAATTTTTTGCCTTCTCAACCATTTCTTGGCTTCAAAGTCCCATATCTCGCGAACGGATTGACCTAACCCAAAAATTCCTATTGCATCTGAAAGTAGAAACTCGCCCGATTACAACGGTATGTGTATTTTTCCCCTAGGCCATTCTGGTTAAGTGTTTGGAGCAGCAGAATTGTGAAAAATTTTTTGCCTTCTCTACCATTTCTTGGCTTCAAACTCCCATATCTCGCGAACGGATTGACCTAACCCAAAAATTCCTATTGCATCTGAAAGTAGAAACTCGCCAGATTACAACGGTATGTTTATTTTTCCCCTAGGCCATTCTAGTTAAGCGTTTGGAGCAGCAGAATTGCGACAAATTTTTTGGCTTCTCAACTATTTCTTGGCTTCAAACTCCCATATCTCGCGAACAGATTGACCTAACCCAAAAATTCCTATTGCATCTGAAAGTAGAAACTCGCCCAATTACAACGGTATGTGTATTTTTTCCCTAGGCCATTCTGGTTAAGCGTTTGGAGCAGAAGAATTGCGAAAAATTTTTTGCCTTCTCAACCATTTCTTGGCTTCAAAGTCCCATATCTCGCGAACGGATTGACCTAACCCAAAAATTCCTATTGCATCTGAAAGTAGAAACTCGCCCGATTACAACGGTATGTGTATTTTTTCCCTAGGCCATTCTGGTTAAGCGTTTGGAGCAGCAGAATTGCGAAAAATTTTTTGCCTTCTCAACCATTTCTTGGCTTCAAAGTCCCATATCTCGCGAACGGATTGACCTAACCCAAAAATTCCTATTGCATCTGAAAGTAGAAACTCGCCCGATTACAGCGCTATGTGTATTTTTTCCCTTGGCCATTTTGGTTAAGCGTTTGGAGCAGCAGAATTGCGAAAAAGTTTTTGCCTTCTCAACCATTTCTTGGCTTCAAACTCCCATATCTCGGGAACGGATTGACCTAACGCAAAAATTCCTATTGCATCTGAAAGTAGAAACTCGCCCGATTACAACGGTATGTGTATTTCTTCCCTAGGCCATTCTGGTTAAGCGTTTGGAGCAGCAGAATTGTGAAAAATTTTTTGCCTTCTCTACCATTTCTTGGCTTCAAACTCCCATATCTCTCGAACGGATTGATCTAACCCAAAAATTCCTATTGCATCTGAAAGTAGAAACTCGCCCGATTACAACGGTATGTGTATTTTTTCCCTAGGCCATTCTGGTTAAGCGTTCGGAGCAGCAGAATTGCGAAAAATTTTTTGCCTTCTCAACCATTTCTTGGCTTCAAACTCCCATATCTCGCGAACAGACTGACCTAACCCAAAAATTCCTATTGCATCTGAAAGTAGAAACTCGCCCGGTTACAACGGTATGTGTATTTTTTCCCTAGGCCATTCTGGTTAAGCGTTCGGAGCAGCAGAATTGCGAAAAATTTTTTGCCCTCTCAACCATGTCTTAGCTTCAAACTCCCATATCTCGCGAACGGATTGACCTAACCCAAAAATTCCTGTTGCATCTGAAAGTAGAAACTCGCCCGATTACAAAGGTATGTGTATTTTTTCCCTAGGCCATTCTGGTTAAGCGTTTGGAGCAGCAGAATTGCGAAAAATTTTTTGCCTTCTCAACCATTTCTTGTCTTCAAACTCCCATATCTCGCGAACGGATTGACCTAACGCAAAAATTCCTATTGCATCTGAAAGTAGAAACTCGCCCGATTACAACGGTATGTGTATTTTTTCCCTAGGCCATTCTGGTTAAGCGTTCGGAGCAGCAGAATTGCGAAAAATTTTTTGCCTTCTCAACCATTTCTTGGCTTCAAACTCCCACATCTCGAGAACAGACTGACCTGACCCAAAAATTCCTATTGCATCTGAAAGTAGAAACTCGCCCGATTACAACGGTATGTGTATTTTTTCCCTAGGCCATTCTGGTTAAGCGTTTGGAGCAGCAGAATTGCGAAAAATTTTTTGCCTTCTCAACCATTTCTTGTCTTCAAACTCCCATATCTCGCGAACGGATTGACCTAACCCAAAAATTCCTATTGCATCTGAAAGTAGAAACTCGCCCGATTACAGCGGTATGTGTATTTTTTCCCTTGGCCATTTTGGTTAAGCGTTTGGAGCAGCAGAATTGCGAAAAATTTTTTGGCTTCTCAACCATTTCTTGGCTTCAAACTCCCATATCTCGCGAACGGATTGACCTAACCCAAAAATTCCTATTGCATCTGAAAGTAGAAACTCGCCCGATTACAACGGTATGTTTATTTTTTCCCTAGGCCATTCTGGTTAAGCGTTTGGAGCAGCAGAATTGCGAAAAATTTTTTGCCTTCTCTACCATTTCTTGGCTTCAAAGTCCCATATCTCGCGAACGGATTGACCTAACCCAAAAATTCCTATTGCATCTGAAAGTAGAAACTCGCCCGATTACAGCGGTATGTGTATTTTTTCCCTGGGCCATTCTGGTTAAGCGTTTGGAGCAGCAGAATTGCGAAAAATTTTTTGCCTTCTCAACCATTTCTTGGCTTCAAAGTCCCATATCTCGCGAACGGATTGACCTAACCCAAAAATTCCTATTGCATCTGAAAGTAGAAACTCGCCCGATTACAAAGGTATGTGTATTTTTTAGCTAGGCCATTCTGGTTAAGCGTTTGGAGCAGCAGAATTGCGAAAAATTTTTTGCCTTCTCAACCATTTCTTGGCTTCAAACTCCCATATCTCGAGAACAGACTGACCTAACCCAAAAATTCCTATTGCATCTGAAAGTAGAAACTCGCCCGATTACAACGGTATGTGTATTTTTTCCCTAGGCCATTCTGGTTAAGCGTTTGGAGCAGCAGAAGTGCGAAAAATTTGTTGTCTTCTCAACCATTTCTTAGCTTCAAACTCCCATATCTCGCGAACGGATTGACGTAACCCAAAAATTCCTATTGCACCTGAAAGTAGAAACTCGCCCGATTACAACGGTATGTGTATTTTTTCCCTAGGCCATTCTGGTTAAGCGTTTGGAGCAGCAGAATTGCGAAAAATTTTTTGCCTTCTCAACCATTTCTTGGATTCAAAGTCCCATATCTCGCGAACAGATTGACCTAACCCAAAAATTCCTATTGCATCTAAAAGTAGAAACTCGCCCGATTACAACGGTATATGTATTTTTTCCCTAGGCCATTCTGGTTAAGCGTTTGGAGCAGCAGAATTGTGAAAAATTTTTTGCCTCCTCTACCATTTCTTGACTTCAACTCCCATATCTCGCGAACGGATTGACCTAACCCAAAAATTCCTATTGCATCTGAAAGTAGAAACTCGCCCGATTACAACGGTATGTGTATTTTTTCCCTAGACCATTCTGGTTAAGCGTTTGGAGCAGCAGAATTGCGAAAAATTTTTTGCCTTCTCAACAATTTCTTGGCTTCAAACTCCCATATCTCGCGAACGAATTGACCTAACCCAAAAATTCCTATTGCACCTGAAAGTAGAAACTCGCCCGATTACAACGGTATGTGTATTTTTTCCCTAGGCCATTCTGGTTAAGCGTTTGGAGCAGCAGAACTGCGAAAAATTTGTTGTCTTCTCAACCATTTCTTAGCTTCAAACTCCCATATCTCGCGAACGGATTGACGTAACCCAAAAATTCCTATTGCATCTGAAAGTAGAAACTCGCCCGATTACAACGGTATGTGTATTTTTTCCCTAGGCCATTCTGGTTAAGCGTTTGGAGCAGCAGAATTGCGAAAAATTTTTTGCCTTCTCAACCATTTCTTGGCTTCAAAGTCCCATATCTCGCGAACGGATTGACCTAACCCAAAAATTCCTATTGCATCTGAAAGTAGAAACTCGCCCGATTACAACGGTATGTGTATTTTTCCCCTAGGCCATTCTGGTTAAGTGTTTGGAGCAGCAGAATTGTGAAAAATTTTTTGCCTTCTCTACCATTTCTTGGCTTCAAACTCCCATATCTCGCGAACGGATTGACCTAACCCAAAAATTCCTATTGCATCTGAAAGTAGAAACTCGCCAGATTACAACGGTATGTTTATTTTTCCCCTAGGCCATTCTAGTTAAGCGTTTGGAGCAGCAGAATTGCGACAAATTTTTTGGCTTCTCAACTATTTCTTGGCTTCAAACTCCCATATCTCGCGAACGGATTGACCTAACCCAAAAATTCCTATTGCATCTGAAAGTAGAAACTCGCCCAATTACAACGGTATGTGTATTTTTTCCCTAGGCCATTCTGGTTAAGCGTTTGGAGCAGAAGAATTGCGAAAAATTTTTTGCCTTCTCAACCATTTCTTGGCTTCAAAGTCCCATATCTCGCGAACGGATTGACCTAACCCAAAAATTCCTATTGCATCTGAAAGTAGAAACTCGCCCGATTACAACGGTATGTGTATTTTTTCCCTAGGCCATTCTGGTTAAGCGTTTGGAGCAGCAGAATTGCGAAAAATTTTTTGCCTTCTCAACCATTTCTTGGCTTCAAAGTCCCATATCTCGCGAACGGATTGACCTAACCCAAAAATTCCTATTGCATCTGAAAGTAGAAACTCGCCCGATTACAGCGCTATGTGTATTTTTTCCCTTGGCCATTTTGGTTAAGCGTTTGGAGCAGCAGAATTGCGAAAAAGTTTTTGCCTTCTCAACCATTTCTTGGCTTCAAACTCCCATATCTCGGGAACGGATTGACCTAACGCAAAAATTCCTATTGCATCTGAAAGTAGAAACTCGCCCGATTACAACGGTATGTGTATTTTTTCCCTAGGCCATTCTGGTTAAGCGTTTGGAGCAGCAGAATTGTGAAAAATTTTTTGCCTTCTCTACCATTTCTTGGCTTCAAACTCCCATATCTCTCGAACGGATTGATCTAACCCAAAAATTCCTATTGCATCTGAAAGTAGAAACTCGCCCGATTACAACGGTATGTGTATTTTTTCCCTAGGCCATTCTGGTTAAGCGTTCGGAGCAGCAGAATTGCGAAAAATTTTTTGCCTTCTCAACCATTTCTTGGCTTCAAACTCCCATATCTCGCGAACAGACTGACCTAACCCAAAAATTCCTATTGCATCTGAAAGTAGAAACTCGCCCGGTTACAACGGTATGTGTATTTTTTCCCTAGGCCATTCTGGTTAAGCGTTCGGAGCAGCAGAATTGCGAAAAATTTTTTGCCCTCTCAACCATGTCTTAGCTTCAAACTCCCATATCTCGCGAACGGATTGACCTAACCCAAAAATTCCTGTTGCATCTGAAAGTAGAAACTCGCCCGATTACAAAGGTATGTGTATTTTTTCCCTAGGCCATTCTGGTTAAGCGTTTGGAGCAGCAGAATTGCGAAAAATTTTTTGCCTTCTCAACCATTTCTTGTCTTCAAACTCCCATATCTCGCGAACGGATTGACCTAACGCAAAAATTCCTATTGCATCTGAAAGTAGAAACTCGCCCGATTACAACGGTATGTGTATTTTTTCCCTAGGCCATTCTGGTTAAGCGTTCGGAGCAGCAGAATTGCGAAAAATTTTTTGCCTTCTCAACCATTTCTTGGCTTCAAACTCCCACATCTCGAGAACAGACTGACCTGACCCAAAAATTCCTATTGCATCTGAAAGTAGAAACTCGCCCGATTACAACGGTATGTGTATTTTTTCCCTAGGCCATTCTGGTTAAGCGTTTGGAGCAGCAGAATTGTGAAAAATTTTTTGCCTTCTCTACCATTTCTTGGCTTCAAACTCCCATATCTCGCGAACGGATTGACCTAACCCAAAAATTCCTATTGCATCTGAAAGTAGAAACTCGCCAGATTACAACGGTATGTTTATTTTTCCCCTAGGCCATTCTAGTTAAGCGTTTGGAGCAGCAGAATTGCGACAAATTTTTTGGCTTCTCAACTATTTCTTGGCTTCAAACTCCCATATCTCGCGAACGGATTGACCTAACCCAAAAATTCCTATTGCATCTGAAAGTAGAAACTCGCCCAATTACAACGGTATGTGTATTTTTTCCCTAGGCCATTCTGGTTAAGCGTTTGGAGCAGAAGAATTGCGAAAAATTTTTTGCCTTCTCAACCATTTCTTGGCTTCAAAGTCCCATATCTCGCGAACGGATTGACCTAACCCAAAAATTCCTATTGCATCTGAAAGTAGAAACTCGCCCGATTACAACGGTATGTGTATTTTTTCCCTAGGCCATTCTGGTTAAGCGTTTGGAGCAGCAGAATTGCGAAAAATTTTTTGCCTTCTCAACCATTTCTTGGCTTCAAAGTCCCATATCTTGCGAACGGATTGACCTAACCCAAAAATTCCTATTGCATCTGAAAGTAGAAACTCGCCCGATTACAGCGCTATGTGTATTTTTTCCCTTGGCCATTTTGGTTAAGCGTTTGGAGCAGCAGAATTGCGAAAAAGTTTTTGCCTTCTCAACCATTTCTTGGCTTCAAACTCCCATATCTCGCGAACGGATTGACCTAACGCAAAAATTCCTATTGCATCTGAAAGTAGAAACTCGCCCGATTACAACGGTATGTGTATTTTTTCCCTAGGCCATTCTGGTTAAGCGTTTGGAGCAGCAGAATTGTGAAAAATTTTTTGCCTTCTCTACCATTTCTTGGCTTCAAACTCCCATATCTCTCGAACGGATTGATCTAACGCAAAAATTCCTATTGCATCTGAAAGTAGAAACTCGCCCGATTACAACGGTATGTGTATTTTTTCCCTAGGCCATTCTGGTTATGCGTTTGGAGCAGCAGAATTGCGAAAAATTTTTTGCCTTCTCAACCATTTCTTGGCTTCAAAGTCCCATATCTCGCGAACGGATTGACATAACCCAAAAATTCCTATTGCGTCTGAAAGTAGAAACTCGCCCGATTACAACGGTATGTGTATTTTTTCCCTAGGCCATTCTGGTTAAGCGTTTGGAGCAGCAGAATTGTGAAAAATTTTTTGCCTTCTCTACCATTTCTTGGCTTCAAACTCCCATATCTCGCAAACGGATAGACCTAACCCAAAAATTCCTATTGCATCTGAAAGTAGAAACTCGCCCGGTTACAACGGTATGTGTATTTTTTCCCTAGGCCATTCTGGTTAAGCGTTCGGAGCAGCAGAATTGCGAAAAATTTTTTGCCCTCTCAACCATGTCTTAGCTTCAAACTCCCATATCTCGCGAACGGATTGACCTAACCCAAAAATTCCTGTTGCATCTGAAAGTAGAAACTCGCCCGATTACAAAGGTATGTGTATTTTTTCCCTAGGCCATTCTGGTTAAGCGTTTGGAGCAGCAGAATTGCGAAAAATTTTTTGCCTTCTCAACCATTTCTTGTCTTCAAACTCCCATATCTCGCGAACGGATTGACCTAACGCAAAAATTCCTATTGCATCTGAAAGTAGAAACTCGCCCGATTACAACGGTATGTGTATTTTTTCCCTAGGCCATTCTGGTTAAGCGTTCGGAGCAGCAGAATTGCGAAAAATTTTTTGCCTTCTCAACCATTTCTTGGCTTCAAACTCCCACATCTCGAGAACAGACTGACCTGACCCAAAAATTCCTATTGCATCTGAAAGTAGAAACTCGCCCGATTACAACGGTATGTGTATTTTTTCCCTAGGCCATTCTGGTTAAGCGTTTGGAGCAGCAGAATTGTGAAAAATTTTTTGCCTTCTCTACCATTTCTTGGCTTCAAACTCCCATATCTCGCGAACGGATTGACCTAACCCAAAAATTCCTATTGCATCTGAAAGTAGAAACTCGCCAGATTACAACGGTATGTTTATTTTTCCCCTAGGCCATTCTAGTTAAGCGTTTGGAGCAGCAGAATTGCGACAAATTTTTTGGCTTCTCAACTATTTCTTGGCTTCAAACTCCCATATCTCGCGAACGGATTGACCTAACCCAAAAATTCCTATTGCATCTGAAAGTAGAAACTCGCCCAATTACAACGGTATGTGTATTTTTTCCCTAGGCCATTCTGGTTAAGCGTTTGGAGCAGAAGAATTGCGAAAAATTTTTTGCCTTCTCAACCATTTCTTGGCTTCAAAGTCCCATATCTCGCGAACGGATTGACCTAACCCAAAAATTCCTATTGCATCTGAAAGTAGAAACTCGCCCGATTACAACGGTATGTGTATTTTTTCCCTAGGCCATTCTGGTTAAGCGTTTGGAGCAGCAGAATTGCGAAAAATTTTTTGCCTTCTCAACCATTTCTTGGCTTCAAAGTCCCATATCTCGCGAACGGATTGACCTAACCCAAAAATTCCTATTGCATCTGAAAGTAGAAACTCGCCCGATTACAGCGCTATGTGTATTTTTTCCCTTGGCCATTTTGGTTAAGCGTTTGGAGCAGCAGAATTGCGAAAAAGTTTTTGCCTTCTCAACCATTTCTTGGCTTCAAACTCCCATATCTCGCGAACGGATTGACCTAACGCAAAAATTCCTATTGCATCTGAAAGTAGAAACTCGCCCGATTACAACGGTATGTGTATTTTTTCCCTAGGCCATTCTGGTTAAGCGTTTGGAGCAGCAGAATTGTGAAAAATTTTTTGCCTTCTCTACCATTTCTTGGCTTCAAACTCCCATATCTCTCGAACGGATTGATCTAACGCAAAAATTCCTATTGCATCTGAAAGTAGAAACTCGCCCGATTACAACGGTATGTGTATTTTTTCCCTAGGCCATTCTGGTTATGCGTTTGGAGCAGCAGAATTGCGAAAAATTTTTTGCCTTCTCAACCATTTCTTGGCTTCAAAGTCCCATATCTCGCGAACGGATTGACATAACCCAAAAATTCCTATTGCGTCTGAAAGTAGAAACTCGCCCGATTACAACGGTATGTGTATTTTTTCCCTAGGCCATTCTGGTTAAGCGTTTGGAGCAGCAGAATTGTGAAAAATTTTTTGCCTTCTCTACCATTTCTTGGCTTCAAACTCCCATTTCTCGCAAACGGATAGACCTAACCCAAAAATTCCTATTGCATCTGAAAGTAGAAACTCGCCCGATTACAACGGTATGTTTATTTTTTCCCTAGACCATTCTAGTTAAGCGTTTGGAGCAGCAGAATTGCGAAAAATTTTTTGGCTTCTCAAACATTTCTTGGCTTCAAACTCCCATATCTCGCGAACGGATTGACCTAACGCAAAAATTCCTATTGCATCTGAAAGTAGAAACTCGCCCGATTACAACGGTATGTGTATTTTTTCCCTAGGCCATTCTGGTTAAGCGTTTGGAGCAGCAGAATTGCGAAAAATTTTTTGCCTTCTCAACCATTTCTTGGCTTCAAAGTCCCATATCTCGCGAACGGATTGACCTAACCCAAAAATTCCTATTGCATCTGAAAGTAGAAACTCGCCCGATTACAGCGGTATGTGTATTTTTTCCCTGGGCCATTCTGGTTAAGCGTTTGGAGCAGCAGAATTGCGAAAAATTTTTTGCCTTCTCAACCATTTCTTGGCTTCAAAGTCCCATATCTCGCGAACGGATTGACCTAACCCAAAATTCCTATTGCATCTGAAAGTAGAAACTCGCCCGATTACAAAGGTATGTGTATTTTTTCCCTAGGCCATTCTGGTTAAGCGTTTGGAGCAGCAGAATTGCGAAAAATTTTTTGCCTTCTCAAGCATTTCTTGTCTTCAAACTCCCATATCTCGCGAACGGAATGACCTAACCCAAAAATTCCTATTGCATCTGAAAGTAGAAACTCGCCCGATTACAACGGTATGTGTATTTTTTCCCTAGGCCATTCTGGTTAAGCGTTCGGAGCAGCAGAATTGCGAAAAATTTTTTGCCTTCTCAACCATTTCTTGGCTTCAAACTCCCACATCTCGAGAACAGACTGACCTAACCCAAAAATTCCTATTGCATCTGAAAGTAGAAACTCGCCCGATTACAACGGTATGTGTATTTTTTCCCTAGGCCATTCTGGTTAAGCGTTTGGAGCAGCAGAATTGTGAAAAATTTTTTGCCTTCTCTACCATTTCTTGGCTTCAAACTCCCATATCTCGCGAACGGATTGACCTAACCCAAAAATTCCTATTGCATCTGAAAGTAGAAACTCGCCAGATTACAACGGTATGTTTATTTTTCCCCTAGGCCATTCTAGTTAAGCGTTTGGAGCAGCAGAATTGCGACAAATTTTTTGGCTTCTCAACCATTTCTTGGCTTCAAACGCCCATATCTCGCGAACGGATTGACATAACCCAAAAATTCCTATTGCATCTGAAAGTAGAAACTCGCCCAATTACAACGGTATGTGTATTTTTTCCCTAGGCCATTCTGGTTAAGCGTTTGGAGCAGAAGAATTGCGAAAAATTTTTTGCCTTCTCAACCATTTCTTGGCTTCAAAGTCCCATATCTCGCGAACGGATTGACCTAACGCAAAAATTCCTATTGCATCTGAAAGTAGAAACTCGACCGATTACAGCGGTATGTGTATTTTTTCCCTTGGCCATTTTGGTTAAGCGTTTGGAGCAGCAGAATTGCGAAAAAGTTTTTGCCTTCTCAACCATTTCTTGGCTTCAAACTCCCATATCTCGCGAACGGATTGACCTAACCCAAAAATTCCTATTGCATCTGAAAGTAGAAACTCGCCCGATTACAACGGTGTGTGTATTTTTTCCCTTGGCCATTCTGGTTAAGCGTTCGGAGCAGCAGAATTGCGAAAAATTTTTTGCCTTCTCAACCATTTCTTGTTTTCAAACTCCCATATCTCGTGAACGGATTGACCTAACCCAAAAATTCCTATTGCATCTGAAAGTAGAAACTCGCCCGATTACAACGGTATGTGTATTTTTTCCCTAGGCCATTCTGGTTAAGCGTTCGGAGCAGCAGAATTGCGAAAAATTTTTTGCCTTCTCAACCATTTCTTGGCTTCAAACTCCCATATCTCGCGAACAGACTGACCTAACCCATAAATTCCTATTGCATCTGAAAGTAGAAACTCGCCCGATTACAACGGTATGTGTATTTGTTCCCTGGGCCATTCTGGTTAAGCGTTTGGAGCAGAAGAATTGCGAAAAATTTTTTGCCTTCTCAACCATTTCTTGGCTTCAAACTCCCATATCTCGCGAACGGATTGACCTAACCCAAAAATTCCTATTGCATCTGAAAGTAGAAACTCGCCCGATTACAACGGTATGTGTATTTTTTCCCTAGGCCATTCTGGTTAAGCGTTCGGAGCAGCAGAATTGCAAAAAATTTTTTGCCTTCTCAACCATTTCTTGGCTTCAAACTCCCATATCTCGAGAACAGACTGACCTAACCCAAAAATTCCTATTGCATCTGAAAGTAGAAACTCGCCCGATTAAAACGGTATGTGTATTTTTTCCCTAGGCCATTCTGGTTAAGCGTTTGGAGCAGCAGAATTGTGAAAAATTTTTTGCCTTCTCTACCATTTCTTGGCTTCAAACTCCCATATCTCGCGAACGGATTGACCTAACCCAAAAATTCCTATTGCATCTGAAAGTAGAAACTCGCCCGATTACAACGGTATGTTTATTTTTTCCCTAGGCCATTCTAGTTAAGCGTTTGGAGCAGCAGAATTGCGAAAAATTTTCTGGCTTCTCAACCATTTCTTGGCTTCAAACTCCCATATCTCGCGAACGGATTGACCTAACCCAAAAATTCCTATTGCATCTGAAAGTAGAAACTCGCCCGATTACAACGGTATGTTTATTTCTTCCCTAGGCCATTCTAGTTAAGCGTTTGGAGCAGCAGAATTGCGAAAAATTTTTTGGCTTCTCAACCATTTCTTGGCTTCAAACTACCATATCTCGCGAACGGACTGACCTAACCCAAAAATTCCTATTGCATCTGAAAGTAGAAACTCGCCCAATTACAACGGTATGTGTATTTTTTCCCTAGGCCATTCTGGTTAAGCGTTTGGAGCAGCAGAATTGCGAAAAATTTTTTGCCTTCTCAACCATTTCTTGGCTTCAAACTACCATATCTCGCGAACGGACTGACCTAGCCCAAAAATTCCTATTGCATCTGAAAGTAGAAACTCGCCCGATTACAACGGTATGTGTATTTTTTCCCTAGGCCATTCTGGTTAAGCGTTTGGAGCAGCAGAATTGCGAAAAATTTTTTGCCTTCTCAACCATTTCTTGGCTTCAAACTCCCATATCTCGCGAACGAATTGACCTAACCAAAAAATTCCTATTGCATCTGAATGTAGAAACTCTCCCGATTACAACGGTATGTGCATTTTTTCCCTAGGCCATTCTGGTTAAGCGTTTGGAGCAGCAGAACTGCGAAAAATTGTTTGCCTTCTCAACAATTTCTTGGCTTCAAACTCCCATATCTCGCGAACGGATTGACCTAACCCAAAAATTCCTATTGCATCTGAAAGTAGAAACTCGCCCGATTACAACGGTATGTGTATTTTTTCCCTAGGCCATTCTGGTTAAGTGTTCGGAGCAGCAGAATTGCGAAAAATTTTTTGCCTTCTCAACCATTTCTTGGCTTCAAACTCCCATATCTCGAGAACAGACTGACCTAACCCAAAAATTCCTATTGCATCTGAAAGTAGAAACTCGCCCGATTACAACGGTATGTGTATTTTTTCCCTAGGCCATTCTGGTTAAGCGTTTGGAGCAGCAGAATTGTGACAAATTTTTTGCCTTCTCAACCATTTCTTGGCTTCAAAGTCCCATGTCTCGCGAACGGATTGACCTAACCCAAAAATTCCTATTGCATCTGAAAGTAGAAACTCGCCCGATTACAAAGGTATGTGTATTTTTTCCCTAGGCCATTCTGGTTAAGCGTTTGGAGCAGCAGAATTGCGAAAAATTTTTTGCCTTCTCAACCATTTCTTGTCTTCAAACTCCCATATCTCGCGAACGGATTGACCTAACCCAAAAATTCCTATTGCATCTGAAAGTAGAAACTCGCCCGATTACAACGGTATGTGTATTTTTTCCCTAGGCCATTCTGGTTAAGCGTTCGGAGCAGCAGAATTGCGAAAAATTTTTTGCCTTCTCAACCATTTCTTGGCTTCAAACTCCCATATCTCGCGAACGGATTGACCTAACCCAAAAATTCCTATTGCATCTGAAAGTAGAAACTCGCCCGATTACAACGGTATGTTTATTTTTTCCCTAGGCCATTCTAGTTAAGCGTTTGGAGCAGCAGAATTGCGAAAAATTTTTTGGCTTCTCAACCATTTCTTGGCTTCAAACTACCATATCTCGCGAACGGACTGACCTAACCCAAAAATTCCTATTGCATCTGAAAGTAGAAACTCGCCCAATTACAACGGTATGTGTATTTTTTCCCTAGGCCATTCTGGTTAAGCGTTTGGAGCAGCAGAATTGCGAAAAATTTTTTGCCTTCTCAACCATTTCTTGATTTCAAACTCCCATATCTCGCGAACGGATTGACCTAACCCAAAAATTCCTATTGCATCTGAAAGTAGAAACTCGTCCGATTACAACGGTATAGTATGTGTATTTTTTCCCTAGGCCATTCTGGTTAAGCGTTTGGAGCAGCAGAATTGTGACAAATTTTTTGCCTTCTCTACCATTTCTTGGCTTCAAATTCCCATATCTCGCGAACGGATTGACCTAACCCAAAAATTCCTATTGCATCTGAAAGTAGAAACTCGCCCGATTACCACGGTATGTTTATTTTTTCCATAGGCCATTCTGGTTAAGCGTTCGGAGCAGCAGAATTGCGAAAAATTTTTTGGCTTCTCAACCATTTCTTGGCTTCAAACTCCCATATCTCGCGAACGGATTGACCTAACCCAAAAATTCCTATTGCATCTGAAAGTAGAAACTCGCCCGATTACAACGGTATGTTTATTTTTTCCCTAGGCCATTCTAGTTAAGCGTTTGGAGCAGCAGAATTGCGAAAAATTTTTTGGCTCCTCAACCATTTCTTGGCTTCAAACTCCCATATCTCGCGAACGGATTGACCTAACCCAAAAATTCCTATTGCATCTGAAAGTAGAAACTCGCCCGATTACAACGGTATGTGTATTTTTTCCCTAGGCCATTCTGGTTAAGCGTTTGGAGCAGCAGAATTGTGAAAAATTTTTTGCCTTCTCTACCATTTCTTGGCTTCAAACTCCCATATCTCGCGAACGGATTGACCTAACCCAAAAATTCCTGTTGCATCTGAAATTAGAAACTCGCGCGATTACAACGGTATGTTTATTTTTTCCCTAGGCCATTCTAGTTAAGCGTTTGGAGCAGCAGAATTGCGAAAAATTTTTTGGCTTCTCAACCATTTCTTGGCTTCAAACTCCCATATCTCGCGAACGGATTGACCTAACCCAAAAATTCCTATTGCATCTGAAAGTAGCAACTCGCCCGATTACAGCGGTATGTGTATTTTTTCCCTTGGCCATTTTGGTTAAGCGTTTGGAGCAGCAGAATTGCGAAAAAGTTTTTGCCTTCTCAACCATTTCTTGGCTTCAAACTCCCATATCTCGCGAACGGATTTACCTAACCCAAAAATTCCTATTGCATCTGAAAGTAGAAACTCGCCCGACTAAAACGGTATGTGTATTTTTTCCCTAGGCCATTCTGGTTAAGCGTTTGGAGCAGCAGAATTGTGAAAAATTTTTTGCCTTCTCTACCATTTCTTGGCTTCAAACTCCCATATCTCGCGAACGGATTGACCTAACACAAAAATTCCTATTGCATCTGAAAGTAGAAACTCGCCCGATTGCAACGGTATGTGTATTTTTTCCCTAGGCTATTCTGGTTAAGCGTTTGGAGCAGCAGAATTGCGAAAAATTTTTTGCCTTCTCAACCATTTCTTGGCTTCAAAGTCCCATATCTCGCGAACGGATTGACCTAACCCAAAAATTCCTATTGCATCTGAAAGTAGAAACTCGCCCGACTAAAACGGTATGTGTATCTTTTCCCTAGGCCATTCTGGTTAAGCGTTTGGAGCAGCAGAATTGTGAAAAATTTTTTGCCTTCTCTACCATTTCTTGGCTTCAAACTCCCATATCTCGCGAACGGATTGACCTAACCCAAAAATTCCTATTGCATCTGAAAGTAGAAACTCGCCCGATTACAACGGTATGTGTATTTTTTCCCTAGGCCATTCTGGTTAAGCGTTCGGAGCAGCAGAATTGCGAAAAATTTTTTGCCTTCTCAACCATTTCTTGGCTTCAAACTCCCATATCTCGAGAACAGACTGACCTAACCCAAAAATTCCTATTGCATCTGAAAGTAGAAGCTCGCCCGATTACAACGGTATGTGTATTTTTTCCCTAGGCCATTCTGGTTAAGCGTTTGGAGCAGCAGAATTGTGAAAAATTTTTTGCCTTATCTACCATTTCTTGGCTTCAAACTCCCATATCTCGCGAACGGATTGACCTAACCCAAAAATTCCTGTTGCATCTGAAATTAGAAACTCGCCCGATTACAACGGTATGTTATTTTTTCCCTAGGCCATTCTAGTTAAGCGTTTGGAGCAGCAGAATTGCGAAAAATTTTTTGGCTTCTCAACCATTTCTTGGCTTCAAACTCCCATATCTCGCGAACGGATTGACCTAACCCAAAAATTCCTATTGCATCTGAAAGTAGAAACTCGCCCGATTACAACGGTATGTGTATTTTTTCCCTAGACCATTCTGGTTAAGCGTTTGGAGCAGCAGAATTGCGAAAAATTTTTTGGCTTCTCAACCATTTCTTGGCTTCAAACTCCCATATCTCGCGAACGGAGTGACCTAACCCAAAAATTCCTATTGCATCTGAAAGTAGAAACTCGCCCGATTACAACGGTATGTGTATTTTTTCCCTAGACCATTCTGGTTAAGCGTTTGGAGCAGCAGAATTGCGAAAAATTTTTTGCCTTCTCAACCATTTCTTGGCTTCAAAGTCCCATATCTGGCGAACGGATTGACCTAACCCAAAAATTCCTATTGCATCTGAAAGTAGAAACTCGCCCGATTACAAAGGTATGTGTATTTTTTCCCTAGGCCATTCTGGTTAAGCGTTTGGAGCAGCAGAATTGCGAAAAATTTTTTGCCTTCTCAACCATTTCTTGTCTTCAAACTCCCATATCTCGCGAACGGATTGAGCTAACCCAAAAATTCCTATTGCATCTGAAAGTAGAAACTCGCCCGATTACAACGGTGTGTTTATTTTTTCCCTAGGCCATTCTAGTTAAGCGTTTGGAGCAGCAGAATTGCGAAAAATTTTTTGGCTTCTCAACCATTTCTTGGCTTCAAACTCCCATATCTCGCGAACGGATTGACCTAACCCAAAAATTCCTATTGCATCTGAAAGCAGAAACTCGCCCGATTACAACGGTATGTGTATTTTTTCCCTAGGCCATTCTGGTTAAGCTTTCGGAGCAGCAGAATTGCGAAAAATTTTTTGCCTTCTCAACCATTTCTTGGCTTCAAACTCCCATATCTCGCGAACGGATTGACCTAACCCAAAAATTCCTATTGCATCTGAAAGTAGAAACTCGCCCGATTACAACGGTATGTGTATTTCTTCCCTAGGCCATTCTGGTTAAGCGTTTGGAGCAGCAGAATTGCGAAAAATTTGTTGTCTTCTCAACCATTTCTTAGCTTCAAACTCCCATATCTCGCGAACGGATTGACGTAACCCAAAAATTCCTATTGCATATGAAAGTAGAAACTCACCCGATTACAACGGTATGTGTATTTTTTCCCTAGGCCATTCTGGTTAAGCGTTTGGAGCAGCAGAAGTGCGAAAAATTTGTTGTCTTCTCAACCATTTCTTAGCTTCAAACTCCCATATCTCGCGAACGGATTGCCGTAACCCAAAAATTCCTATTGCATCTGAAAGTAGAAACTCGCCCGATTACAACGGTATGTGTATTTTTTCCCTAGGCCATTCTGGTTAAGCGTTTGGAGCAGCAGAATTGCGAAAAATTTTTTGCCTTCTCAACAATTTCTTGGCTTCAAACTCCCATATCTCGCGAACGAATTGACCTAACCCAAAAATTCCTATTGCATCTGAAAGTAGAAACTCGCCCGATTACAACGGTATGTGTATTTTTTCCCTAGGCCATTCTGGTTAAGCGTTTGGAGCAGCAGAACTGCGAAAAATTTGATGTCTTCTCAACCATTTCTTAGCTTCAAACTCCCATATCTCGCGAACGGATTGACCTAACGCAAAAATTCCTATTGCATCTGAAAGTAGAAACTCGCCCGATTACAACGGTATGTGTATTTTTTCCATAGGCCATTCTGGTTAAGCGTTCGGAGCAGCAGAATTGCGAAAAATTTTTTGGCTTCTCAACCATTTCTTGGCTTCAAACTCCCATATCTCGCGAACGGATTGACCTAACCCAAAAATTCCTATTGCATCTGAAAGTAGAAACTCGCCCGATTACAACGGTATGTTTATTTTTTCCCTAGGCCATTCTAGTTAAGCGTTTGGAGCAGCAGAATTGCGAAAAATTTTTTGGCTCCTCAACCATTTCTTGGCTTCAAACTCCCATATCTCGCGAACGGATTGACCTAACCCAAAAATTCCTATTGCATCTGAAAGTAGAAACTCGCCCGATTACAACGGTATGTGTATTTTTTCCCTAGGCCATTCTGGTTAAGCGTTTGGAGCAGCAGAATTGTGAAAAATTTTTTGCCTTCTCTACCATTTCTTGGCTTCAAACTCCCATATCTCGCGAACGGATTGACCTAACCCAAAAATTCCTGTTGCATCTGAAATTAGAAACTCGCCCGATTACAACGGTATGTTTATTTTTTCCCTAGGCCATTCTAGTTAAGCGTTTGGAGCAGCAGAATTGCGAAAAATTTTTTGGCTTCTCAACCATTTCTTGGCTTCAAACTCCCATATCTCGCGAACGGATTGACCTAACCCAAAAATTCCTATTGCATCTGAAAGTAGAAACTCGCCCAATTACAACGGTATGTGTATTTTTTCCCTAGGCCATTCTGGTTAAGCGTATGGAGCAGCAGAATTGTGACAAATTTTTTGCTTTCTCTACCATTTCTTGGCTTCAAATTCCCATATCTCGCGAACGGATTGACCTAACCCTAAAATTCCTATTGCATCTGAAAGTAGAAACTCGCCCGATTACCACGGTATGTTTATTTTTTCCCTAGGCCATTCTAGTTAAGCGTTTGGAGCAGCAGAATTGCGAAAAATTTTTTGGCTCCTCAACCATTTCTTGGCTTCAAACTCCCATATCTCGCGAACGGATTGACCTAACCCAAAAATTCCTATTGCATCTGAAAGTAGAAACTCGCCCGATTACAACGGTATGTGTATTTTTTCCCTAGGCCATTCTGGTTAAGCGTTTGGAGCAGCAGAATTGTGAAAAATTTTTTGCCTTCTCTACCATTTCTTGGCTTCAAACTCCCATATCTCGCGAACGGATTGACCTAACCCAAAAATTCCTGTTGCATCTGAAAGTAGAAACTCGCCCGACTACAACGGTATGTGTATTTTTTCCCTAGGCGATTCTGGTTAAGCGTTTGGAGCAGCAGAATTGTGAAAAATTTTTTGCCTTCTCTACCATTTCTTGGCTTCAAACTCCCATATCTCGCGAACGGATTGACCTAACCCAAAAATTCCTATTGCATCTGAAAGTAGAAACTCACCCGATTACAACGGTATGTGTATTTTTTCCCTAGGCCAATCTGGTTAAGCGTTTGGAGCAGCAGAAGTGCGAAAAATTTGTTGTCTTCTCAACCATTTCTTAGCTTCAAACTCCCATATCTCGCGAACGGATTGACGTAACCCAAAAATTCATATTGCATCTGAAAGTAGAAACTCGCCCGATTACAACGGTATGTGTATTTTTTCCCTAGGCCATTCTGGTTAAGCGTTCGGAGCAGCAGAATTGCGAAAAATTTTTTGCCTTCTCAACCATTTCTTGGCTTCAAACTCCCATATCTCGCGAACAGACTGACCTAACCCAAAAATTCCTATTGCATCTGAAAGTAGAAACTCGCCCGATTACAACGGTATGTGTATTTTTTCCCTAGGCCATTCTGGTTAAGCGTTTGGAGCAGCAGAATTGTGAAAAATTGTTTGCCTTCTCTACCATTTCTTGGCTTCAAACTCCCATATCTCGCGAACGGATTGACCTAACCCAAAAATTCCTATTGCATCTGAAAGTAGAAACTCACCCGATTACAACGGTATGTGTATTTTTTCCCTAGGCCATTCTGGTTAAGCGTTTGGAGCAGCAGAATTGCGAAAAATTTGTTGTCTTCTCAACCATTTCTTAGCTTCAAACTCCCATATCTCGCGAACGGATTGACGTAACCCAAAAATTCCTATTGCATCTGAAAGTAGAAACTCACCCGATTACAACGGTATGTGTATTTTTTCCCTAGGCCATTCTGGTTAAGCGTTTGGAGCAGCAGAAGTGTGAAAAATTTGTTGTCTTCTCAACCATTTCTTAGCTTCAAACTCCCATATCTCGCGAACGGATTGCCGTAACCCAAAAATTCCTATTGCATCTGAAAGTAGAAACTCGCCCGATTACAACGGTATGTGTATTTTTTCCCTAGGCCATTCTGGTTAAGCGTTTGGAGCAGCAGAATTGCGGAAAATTTTTTGCCTTCTCAACAATTTCTTGGCTTCAAACTCCCATATCTCGCGAACGAATTGACCTAACCCAAAAATTCCTATTGCATCTGAAAGTAGAAACTCGCCCGATTACAACGGTACGTGTATTTTTTCCCTAGGCCATTCTGGTTAAGCGTTTGGAGCAGCAGAACTGCGAAAAATTTGATGTCTTCTCAACCATTTCTTAGCTTCAAACTCCCATATCTCGCGAACGGATTGACCTAACGCAAAAATTCCTATTGCATCTGAAAGTAGAAACTCGCCCGATTACAACGGTATGTGTATTTTTTCCATAGGCCATTCTGGTTAAGCGTTCGGAGCAGCAGAATTGCGAAAAATTTTTTGGCTTCTCAACCATTTCTTGGCTTCAAACTCCCATATCTCGCGAACGGATTGACCTAACCCAAAAATTCCTATTGCATCTGAAAGTAGAAACTCGCCCGATTACAACGGTATGTTTATTTTTTCCCTAGGCCATTCTAGTTAAGCGTTTGGAGCAGCAGAATTGCGAAAAATTTTTTGGCTCCTCAACCATTTCTTGGCTTCAAACTCCCATATCTCGCGAACGGATTGACCTAACCCAAAAATTCCTATTGCATCTGAAAGTAGAAACTCGCCCGATTACAACGGTATGTGTATTTTTTCCCTAGGCCATTCTGGTTAAGCGTTTGGAGCAGCAGAATTGTGAAAAATTTTTTGCCTTCTCTACCATTTCTTGGCTTCAAACTCCCATATCTCGCGAACGGATTGACCTAAAACAAAAATTCCTGTTGCATCTGAAATTAGAAACTCGCGCGATTACAACGGTATGTTTATTTTTTCCCTAGGCCATTCTAGTTAAGCGTTTGGAGCAGCAGAATTGCGAAAAATTTTTTGGCTTCTCAACCATTTCTTGGCTTCAAACTCCCATATCTCGCGAACGGATTGACCTAACCCAAAAATTCCTATTGCATCTGAAAGTAGCAACTCGCCCGATTACAGCGGTATGTGTATTTTTTCCCTTGGCCATTTTGGTTAAGCGTTTGGAGCAGCAGAATTGCGAAAAAGTTTTTGCCTTCTCAACCATTTCTTGGCTTCAAACTCCCATATCTCGCGAACGGATTTACCTAACCCAAAAATTCCTATTGCATCTCAAAGTGGAAACTCGCCCGATTACAACGGTATGTTTATTTTTTCCCTAGGCCATTCTAGTTAAGCGTTTGGTGCAGCAGAATTGCGAAAAATTTTTTGGCTTCTCAACGATTTCTTGGCTTCAAACTCCCATATCTCGCGAACGGATTGACCTAACCCAAAAATTCCTATTGCATCTGAAAGTAGAAACTCACTCGATTACAACGGTATGTGTATTTTTTCCCTAGGCCATTCTGGTTAAGCGTTTGGAGCAGCAGAATTGTGAAAAATTTTTTGCCTTCTCTACCATTTCTTGGCTTCAAACTCCCATATCTCGCGAACGGATTGACCTAACACAAAAATTCCTATTGCATCTGAAAGTAGAAACTCGCCCGATTGCAACGGTATGTGTATTTTTTCCCTAGGCTATTCTGGTTAAGCGTTTGGAGCAGCAGAATTGCGAAAAATTTTTTGCCTTCTCAACCATTTCTTGGCTTCAAAGTCCCATATCTCGCGAACGGATTGACCTAACCCAAAAATTCCTATTGCATCTGAAAGTAGAAACTCGCCCGACTAAAACGGTATGTGTATCTTTTCCCTAGGCCATTCTGGTTAAGCGTTTGGAGCAGCAGAATTGTGAAAAATTTTTTGCCTTCTCTACCATTTCTTGGCTTCAAACTCCCATATCTCGCGAACGGATTGACCTAACCCAAAAATTCCTATTGCATCTGAAAGTAGAAACTCGCCCGATTACAACGGTATGTGTATTTTTTCCCTAGGCCATTCTGGTTAAGCGTTCGGAGCAGCAGAATTGCGAAAAATTTTTTGCCTTCTCAACCATTTCTTGGCTTCAAACTCCCATATCTCGAGAACAGACTGACCTAACCCAAAAATTCCTATTGCATCTGAAAGTAGAAGCTCGCCCGATTACAACGGTATGTGTATTTTTTCCCTAGGCCATTCTGGTTAAGCGTTTGGAGCAGCAGAATTGTGAAAAATTTTTTGCCTTATCTACCATTTCTTGGCTTCAAACTCCCATATCTCGCGAACGGATTGACCTAACCCAAAAATTCCTGTTGCATCGGAAATTAGAAACTCGCCCGATTACAACGGTATGTTTATTTTTTCCCTAGGCCATTCTAGTTAAGCGTTTGGAGCAGCAGAATTGCGAAAAATTTTTTGGCTTCTCAACCATTTCTTGGCTTCAAACTCCCATATCTCGCGAACGGATTGACCTAACCCAAAAATTCCTATTGCATCTGAAAGTAGAAACTCGCCCGATTACAACGGTATGTGTATTTTTTCCCTAGACCATTCTGGTTAAGCGTTTGGAGCAGCAGAATTGCGAAAAATTTTTTGGCTTCTCAACCATTTCTTGGCTTCAAACTCCCATATCTCGCGAACGGAGTGACCTAACCCAAAAATTCCTATTGCATCTGAAAGTAGAAACTCGCCCGATTACAACGGTATGTGTATTTTTTCCCTAGACCATTCTGGTTAAGCGTTTGGAGCAGCAGAATTGCGAAAAATTTTTTGCCTTCTCAACCATTTCTTGGCTTCAAAGTCCCATATCTGGCGAACGGATTGACCTAACCCAAAAATTCCTATTGCATCTGAAAGTAGAAACTCGCCCGATTACAAAGGTATGTGTATTTTTTCCCTAGGCCATTCTGGTTAAGCGTTTGGAGCAGCAGAATTGCGAAAAATTTTTTGCCTTCTCAACCATTTCTTGTCTTCAAACTCCCATATCTCGCGAACGGATTGAGCTAACCCAAAAATTCCTATTGCATCTGAAAGTAGAAACTCGCCCGATTACAACGGTATGTTTATTTTTTCCCTAGGCCATTCTAGTTAAGCGTTTGGAGCAGCAGAATTGCGAAAAATTTTTTGGCTTCTCAACCATTTCTTGGCTTCAAACTCCCATATCTCGCGAACGGATTGACCTAACCCAAAAATTCCTATTGCATCTGAAAGCAGAAACTCGCCCGATTACAACGGTATGTGTATTTTTTCCCTAGGCCATTCTGGTTAAGCTTTCGGAGCAGCAGAATTGCGAAAAATTTTTTGCCTTCTCAACCATTTCTTGGCTTCAAACTCCCATATCTCGCGAACAGACTGACCTAACCCAAAAATTCCTATTGCATCTGAAAGTAGAAACTCGCCCAATTACAACGGCATGTGTATTTTTCCCTAGACCATTCTGGTGAAGCGTTTGGAGCAGCAGAATTGCGAAAAAATTTTTGCCTTCTCTACCATTTCTTGGCTTCAAACTGCCATATCTCCCGAACGGATTGACCTAACCCAAAAATTCCTATTGCATCTGAAAGTAGAAACTCGCCCGATTACAACGGTATGTTTATTTTTTCCCTAGGCCATTCTAGTTAAGCGTTTGGAGCAGCAGAATTGCGAAAAATTTTTTGGCTTCTCAACCATTTCTTGGCTTCAAGCTCCCATATCTCGCGAACGGATTGACCTAACCCAAAAATTCCTATTGCATCTGAAAGTAGAAACTCGCCCGATTACAACGGTATGTGTATTTTTTCCCTAGGCCATTCTGGTTAAGCGTTCGGAGCAGCAGAATTGCGAAAAATTTTTTGCCTTCTCAACCATTTCTTGGCTTCAAACTCCCATATCTCGCGAACAGACTGACCTAACCCAAAAATTCCTATTGCATCTGAAAGTAGAAACTCACCCGATTACAACGGTATGTGTATTTTTTCCCTAGGCTATTCTGGTTAAGCGTTTGGAGCAGCAGAATTGCGAAAAATTTTTTGCCTTCTCAACCATTTCTTGGCTTCAAAGTCCCATATCTCGCGAACGGATTGACCTAACCCAAAAATTCCTATTGCATCTGAAAGTAGAAACTCGCCCGATTACAACGGTATGTGTATTTTTTCCCTAGGCCATTCTGGTTAAGCGTTCGGAGCAGCAGAATTGCGAAAAATTTTTTGCCTTCTCAACCATTTCTTGGCTTCAAACTCCCATATCTCGCGAACAGACTGACCTAACCCAAAAATTCCTATTGCATCTGAAAGTAGAAACTCGCCCGATTACAACGGCATGTGTATTTTTCCCCAGACCATTCTGGTTAAGCGTTTGGAGCAGCAGAATTGCGAAAAAATTTTTGCCTTCTCAACCATTTCTTGGCTTCAAACTGCCATATCTCCCGAACGGATTGACCTAACCCAAAAATTCCTATTGCATCTGAAAGTAGAAACTCGCCCGATTACAACGGTATGTTTATTTTTTCCCTAGGCCATTCTAGTTAAGCGTTTGGAGCAGCAGAATTGCGAAAAATTTTTTGGCTTCTCAACCATTTCTTGGCTTCAAACTCCCATATCTCGCGAACGGATTGACCTAACCCAAAAATTCCTATTGCATCTGAAAGTAGAAACTCGCCCGATTACAACGGTATGTGTATTTTTTCCCTAGGCCATTCTGGTTAAGCGTTCGGAGCAGCAGAATTGCGAAAAATTTTTTGCCTTCTCAACCATTTCTTGGCTTCAAACTCCCATATCTCGCGAACAGACTGACCTAACCCAAAAATTCCTATTGCATCTGAAAGTAGAAACTCACCCGATTACAACGGTATGTGTATTTTTTCCCTAGCCTATTCTGGTTAAGCGTTTGGAGCAGCAGAATTGCGAAAAATTTTTTGCCTTCTCAACCATTTCTTGGCTTCAAAGTCCCATATCTCGCGAACGGATTGACCTAACCCAAAAATTCCTATTGCATCTGAAAGTAGAAACTCGCCCGATTACAACGGTATGTTTATTTTTTCCCTAGGCCATTCTAGTTAAGCGTTTGGAGCAGCAGAATTGCGAAAAATTTTTTGGCTTCTCAACCATTTCTTGGCTTCAAACTCCCATATCTCGCGAACGGATTGACCAAACCCAAAAATTCCTATTGCATCTAAAAGTGGAAACTCGCCCGATTACAACGGTATGTTTATTTTTTCCCTAGTCCATTCTAGTTAAGCGTTTGGTGCAGCAGAATTGCGAAAAATTTTTTGGCTTCTCAACCATTTGTTGGCTTCAAACTCCCATATCTCGCGAACGGATTGACCTAACCCAAAAATTCCTATTGCATCTGAAAGTAGAAACTCACCCGATTACAACGGTATGTGTATTTTTTTCCCTAGGCTATTCTGGTTAAGCGTTTGGAGCAGCAGAATTGCGAAAAATTTTTTGCCTTCTCAACCATTTCTTGGCTTCAAAGTCCCATATCTCGCGAACGGATTGACCTAACCCAAAAATTCCTATTGCATCTGAAAGTAGAAACTCGCCCGACTAAAACGGTATGTGTATTTTTTCCCTAGGCCATTCTGGTTAAGCGTTTGGAGCAGCAGAATTGTGAAAAATTTTTTGCCTTCTCTACCATTTCTTGGCTTCAAACTCCCATATCTCGCGAACGGATTGACCTAACACAAAAATTCCTATTGCATCTGAAAGTAGAAACTCGACCGATTACAAAGGTATGTGTATTTTTTCCCTAGGCCATTCTGGTTAAGCGTTTGGAGCAGCAGAATTGCGAAAAATTTTATGCCTTCTCAACCATTTCTTGTCTTCAAACTCCCATATCTCGCGAACGGATTGAGCTAACCCAAAAATTCCTATTGCATCTGAAAGTAGAAACTCGCCCGATTACAACGGTATGTTTATTTTTTCCCTAGGCCATTCTAGTTAAGCGTTTGGAGCAGCAGAATTGCGAAAAATTTTTTGGCTTCTCAACCATTTCTTGCCTTCAAACTCCCATATCTCGCGAACGGATTGACCAAACCCAAAAATTCCTATTGCATCTGAAAGCAGAAACTCGCCCGATTACAACGGTATGTGTATTTTTTCCCTAGGCCATTCTGGTTAAGCTTTCGGAGCAGCAGAATTGCGAAAAATTTTTTGCCTTCTCAACCATTTCTTGGCTTCAAACTCCCATATCTCGCGAACAGACTGACCTAACCCAAAAATTCCTATTGCATCTGAAAGTAGAAGCTCGCCCGATTACAACGGTATGTGTATTTTTTCCCTAGGCCATTCTGGTTAAGCGTTTGGAGCAGCAGAATTGTGAAAAATTTTTTGCCTTCTCTACCATTTCTTGGCTTCAAACTCCCATATCTCGCGAACGGATTGACCTAACCCAAAAATTCCTATTGCATCTGAAAGTAGAAACTCGCCCGATTACAACGGCATGTGTATTTTTTCCCTAGACCATTCTGGTTAAGCGTTTGGAGCAGCAGAATTGCGAAAAATTTTTTGCCTTCTCAACCATTTCTTGGCTTCAAACTGCCATATCTCCCGAACGGATTGACCTAACCCAAAAATTCCTATTGCATCTGAAAGTAGAAACTCGCCCGATTACAACGGTATGTTTATTTTTTCCCTAGGCCATTCTAGTTAAGCGTTTGGAGCAGCAGAATTGCGAAAAATTTTTTGGCTTCTCAACCATTTCTTGGTTTCAAACTCCCATATCTCGCGAACGGATTGACCTAACCCAAAAATTCCTATTGCATCTGAAAGTAGAAACTCGCCCGATTACAACGGTATGTGTATTTTTTCCCTAGGCCATTCTGGTTAAGCGTTCGGAGCAGCAGAATTGCGAAAAATTTTTTGCCTTCTCAACCATTTCTTGGCTTCAAACTCCCATATCTCGCGAACAGACTGACCTAACCCAAAAATTCCTATTGCATCTGAAAGTAGCAACTCGCCCGATTACAACGGTATGTGTATTTTTTCCCTAGGCCATTCTGGTTAAGCGTTTGGAGCAGCAGAATTGTGAAAAATTTCTTGCCTTCTCAACAATTTCTTGGCTTCAAACTCCCATATCTCGCGAACGAATTGACCTAACCCAAAAATTCCTATTGCATCTGAAAGTAGCAACTCGCCCGATTACAGCGGTATGTGTATTTTTTCCCTTGGCCATTTTGGTTAAGCGTTTGGAGCAGCAGAATTGCGAAAAAGTTTTTGCCTTCTCAACCATTTCTTGGCTTCAAACTCCCATATCTCGCGAACGGATTGACCTAACCCAAAAATTCCTATTGCATCTAAAAGTAGAAACTCGCCCGATTACAACGGTATGTGTATTTTTTCCCTTGGCCATTCTGGTTAAGCGTTTGGAGCAGCAGAATTGTGAAAAATTTTTTGCCTTCTCTACCATTTCTTGGCTTCAAACTCCCATATCTCGCGAACGGATTTACCTAACCCAAAAATTCCTATTGCATCTAAAAGTGGAAACTCGCCCGATTACAACGGTATGTTTATTTTTTCCCTAGGCCATTCTAGTTAAGCGTTTGGTGCAGCAGAATTGCGAAAAATTTTTTGGCTTCTCAACCATTTGTTGGCTTCAAACTCCCATATCTCGCGAACGGATTGACCTAACCCAAAAATTCCTATTGCATCTGAAAGTAGAAACTCACCCGATTACAACGGTATGTGTATTTTTTCCCTAGGCTATTCTGGTTAAGCGTTTGGAGCAGCAGAATTGCGAAAAATTTTTTGGCTTCTCAACCATTTCTTGGCTTCAAACTCCCATATCTCGCGAACGGATTGACCTAACCCAAAAATTCCTATTGCATCTGAAAGTAGAAACTCGCCCGATTACAACGGTATGTGTATTTTTTCCCTAGGCCATTCTGGTTAAGCGTTCGGAGCAGCAGAATTGCGAAAAATTTTTTGCCTTCTCAACCATTTCTTGGCTTCAAACTCCCATATCTCGCGAACAGACTGACCTAACCCAAAAATTCCTATTGCATCTGAAAGTAGAAACTCGCCCGATTACAACGGTATGTGTATTTTTTCCCTAGGCCATTCTGGTTAAGCGTTTGGAGCAGCAGAATTGTGAAAATTTCTTGCCTTCTCAACAATTTCTTGGCTTCAAACTCCCATATCTCGCGAACGAATTGACCTAACCCAAAAATTCCTATTGCATCTGAAAGTAGCAACTCGCCCGATTACAGCGGTATGTGTATTTTTTCCCTTGGCCATTTTGGTTAAGCGTTTGGAGCAGCAGAATTGCGAAAAAGTTTTTGCCTTCTCAACCATTTCTTGGCTTCAAACTCCCATATCTCGCGAACGGATTGACCTAACCCAAAAATTCCTATTGCATCTGAAAGTAGAAACTCGCCCGATTACAACGGTATGTGTATTTTTTCCCTTGGCCATTCTGGTTAAGCGTTTGGAGCAGCAGAATTGTGAAAAATTTTTTGCCTTCTCTACCATTTCTTGGCTTCAACCTCCCATATCTCGCGAACGGATTTACCTAACCCAAAAATTCCTATTGCATCTAAAAGTGGAAACTCGCCCGATTACAACGGTATGTTTATTTTTCCCTAGTCCATTCTAGTTAAGCGTTTGGTGCAGCAGAATTGCGAAAAATTTTTTGGCTTCTCAACCATTTGTTGGCTTCAAACTCCCATATCTCGCGAACGGATTGACCTAACCCAAAAATTCCTATTGCATCTGAAAGTAGAAACTCACCCGATTACAACGGTATGTGTATTTTTTCCCTAGGCTATTCTGGTTTAAGCGTTTGGAGCAGCAGAATTGCGAAAAATTTTTTGCCTTCTCAACCATTTCTTGGCTTCAAAGTCCCATATCTCGCGAACGGATTGACCTAACCCAAAAATTCCTATTGCATCTGAAAGTAGAAACTCGCCCGACTAAAACGGTATGTGTATTTTTTCCCTAGGCCATTCTGGTTAAGCGTTTGGAGCAGCAGAATTGTGAAAAATTTTTTGCCTTCTCTACCATTTCTTGGCTTCAAACTCCCATATCTCGCGAACGGATTGACCTAACACAAAAATTCCTATTGCATCTGAAAGTAGAAACTCGACCGATTACAAAGGTATGTGTATTTTTTCCCTAGGCCATTCTGGTTAAGCGTTTGGAGCAGCAGAATTGCGAAAAATTTTTTGCCTTCTCAACCATTTCTTGTCTTCAAACTCCCATATCTCGCGAACGGATTGAGCTAACCCAAAAATTCCTATTGCATCTGAAAGTAGAAACTCGCCCGATTACAACGGTATGTTTATTTTTTCCCTAGGCCATTCTAGTTAAGCGTTTGGAGCAGCAGAATTGCGAAAAATTTTTTGGCTTCTCAACCATTTCTTGGCTTCAAACTCCCATATCTCGCGAACGGATTGACCAAACCCAAAAATTCCTATTGCATCTGAAAGCAGAAACTCGCCCGATTACAACGGTATGTGTATTTTTTCCCTAGGCCATTCTGGTTAAGCTTTCGGAGCAGCAGAATTGCGAAAAATTTTTTGCCTTCTCAACCATTTCTTGGCTTCAAACTCCCATATCTCGCGAACAGACTGACCTAACCCAAAAATTCCTATTGCATCTGAAAGTAGAAGCTCGCCCGATTACAACGGTATGTGTATTTTTTCCCTAGGCCATTCTGGTTAAGCGTTTGGAGCAGCAGAATTGTGAAAAATTTTTTGCCTTCTCTACCATTTCTTGGCTTCAAACTCCCATATCTCGCGAACGGATTGACCTAACCCAAAAATTCCTATTGCATCTGAAAGTAGAAACTCGCCCGATTACAACGGCATGTGTATTTTTTCCCTAGACCATTCTGGTTAAGCGTTTGGAGCAGCAGAATTGCGAAAAATTTTTTGCCTTCTCAACCATTTCTTGGCTTCAAACTGCCATATCTCCCGAACGGATTGACCTAACCCAAAAATTCCTATTGCATCTGAAAGTAGAAACTCGCCCGATTACAACGGTATGTTTATTTTTTCCCTAGGCCATTCTAGTTAAGCGTTTGGAGCAGCAGAATTGCGAAAAATTTTTTGGCTTCTCAACCATTTCTTGGCTTCAAACTCCCATATCTCGCGAACGGATTGACCTAACCCAAAAATTCCTATTGCATCTGAAAGTAGAAACTCGCCCGATTACAACGGTATGTGTATTTTTTCCCTAGGCCATTCTGGTTAAGCGTTCGGAGCAGCAGAATTGCGAAAAATTTTTTGCCTTCTCAACCATTTCTTGGCTTCAAACTCCCATATCTCGCGAACAGACTGACCTAACCCAAAAATTCCTATTGCATCTGAAAGTAGAAACTCGCCCGATTACAACGGTATGTGTATTTTTTCCCTAGGCCATTCTGGTTAAGCGTTTGGAGCAGCAGAATTGTGAAAAATTTCTTGCCTTCTCAACAATTTCTTGGCTTCAAACTCCCATATCTCGCGAACGAATTGACCTAACCCAAAAATTCCTATTGCATCTGAAAGTAGCAACTCGCCCGATTACAGCGGTATGTGTATTTTTTCCCTTGGCCATTTTGGTTAAGCGTTTGGAGCAGCAGAATTGCGAAAAAGTTTTTGCCTTCTCAACCATTTCTTGGCTTCAAACTCCCATATCTCGCGAACGGATTGACCTAACCCAAAAATTCCTATTGCATCTGAAATTAGAAACTCGCCCGATTACAACGGTATGTGTATTTTTTCCCTTGGCCATTCTGGTTAAGCGTTTGGAGCAGCAGAATTGTGAAAAATTTTTTGCCTTCTCTACCATTTCTTGGCTTCAAACTCCCATATCTCGCGAACGGATTTACCTAACCCAAAAATTCCTATTGCATCTGAAAGTAGAAACTCACCCGATTACAACGGTATGTGTATTTTTTCCCTGGGCTATTCTGGTTAAGCGTTTGGAGCAGCAGAATTGCGAAAAATTTTTTGCCTTCTCAACCATTTCTTGGCTTCAAAGTCCCATATCTCGCGAACGGATTGACCTAACCCAAAAATTCCTATTGCATCTGAAAGTAGAAACTCGCCCGACGAAAACGGTATGTGTATTTTTTCCCTAGGCCATTCTGGTTAAGCGTTTGGAGCAGCAGAATTGTGAAAAATTTTTTGCCTTCTCTACCATTTCTTGGCTTCAAACTCCCATATCTCGCGAACGGATTGACCTAACACAAAAATTCCTATTGCATCTGAAAGTAGAAACTCGCCCGATTGCAACGGTATGTGTATTTTTTCCCTAGGCTATTCTGGTTAAGCGTTTGGAGCAGCAGAATTGCGAAAAATTTTTTGCCTTCTCAACCATTTCTTGGCTTCAAACTCCCATATCTCGCGAACAGACTGACCTAACCCAAAAATTCCTATTGCATCTGAAAGTAGAAGCTCGCCCGATTACAACGGTATGTGTATTTTTTCCCTAGGCCATTCTGGTTAAGCGTTTGGAGCAGCAGAATTGTGAAAAATTTTTTGCCTTCTCTACCATTTCTTGGATTCAAACTCCCATATCTCGCGAACGGATTGACCTAACCCAAAAATTCCTATTGCATCTGAAAGTAGAAACTCGCCCGATTACAACGGTATGTTTATTTTTTCCCTAGGCCATTCTAGTTAAGCGTTTGGAGCAGCAGAATTGCGAAAAATTTTTTGCCTTCTCAACCATTTCATGGCTTCAAACTCCCATATCTCGAGAACAGACTGACCTAACCCAAAAATTCCTATTGCATCTGAAAGTAGAAGCTCGCCCGATTACAACGGTATGTGTATTTTTTCCCTAGGCCATTCTGGTTAAGCGTTTGGAGCAGCAGAATTGTGAAAAATTTTTTGCCTTATCTACCATTTCTTGGCTTCAAACTCCCATATCTCGCGAACGGATTGACCTAACCCAAAAATTCCTGTTGCATCTGAAATTAGAAACTCGCCCGATTACAACGGTATGTTTATTTTTTCCCTAGGCCATTCTAGTTAAGCGTTTGGAGCAGCAGAATTGCGAAAAATTTTTTGGCTTCTCAACCATTTCTTGGCTTCAAACTCCCATATCTCGCGAACGGATTGACCTAACCCAAAAATTCCTATTGCATCTGAAAGTAGAAACTCGCCCGATTACAACGGTTTGTGTATTTTTTCCCTAGACCATTCTGCTTAAGCGTTTGGAGCAGCAGAATTGCGAAAAATTTTTTGCCTTCTCAACCATTTCTTGGCTTCAAAGTCCCATATCTGGCGAACGGATTGACCTAACCCAAAAATTCCTATTGCATCTGAAAGTAGAAACTCGACCGATTACAAAGGTATGTGTATTTTTCCCTAGGCCATTCTGGTTAAGCGTTTGGAGCAGCAGAATTGCGAAAAATTTTTTGCCTTCTCAACCATTTCTTGTCTTCAAACTCCCATATCTCGCGAACGGATTGAGCTAACCCAAAAATTCCTATTGCATCTGAAAGTAGAAACTCGCCCGATTACAACGGTATGTTTATTTTTTCCCTAGGCCATTCTAGTTAAGCGTTTGGAGCAGCAGAATTGCGAAAAATTTTTTGGCTTCTCAACCATTTCTTGGCTTCAAACTCCCATATCTCGCGAACGGATTGACCAAACCCAAAAATTCCTATTGCATCTGAAAGCAGAAACTCGCCCGATTACAAGGGTATGTGTATTTTTTCCCTAGGCCATTCTGGTTAAGCTTTCGGAGCAGCAGAATTGCGAAAAATTTTTTGCCTTCTCAACCATTTCTTGGCTTCAAACTCCCATATCTCGCGAACAGACTGACCTAACCCAAAAATTCCTATTGCATCTGAAAGTAGAAGCTCGCCCGATTACAACGGTATGTGTATTTTTTCCCTAGGCCATTCTGGTTAAGCGTTTGGAGCAGCAGAATTGTGAAAAATTTTTTGCCTTCTCTACCATTTCTTGGCTTCAAACTCCCATATCTCGCGAACGGATTGACCTAACCCAAAAATTCCTATTGCATCTGAAAGTAGAAACTCGCCCGATTACAACGGCATGTGTATTTTTTCCCTAGACGATTCTGGTTAAGCGTTTGGAGCAGCAGAATTGCGAAAAATTTTTTGCCTTCTCAACCATTTCTTGGCTTCAAACTGCCATATCTCCCGAACGGATTGACCTAACCCAAAAATTCCTATTGCATCTGAAAGTAGAAACTCGCCCGATTACAATGGTATGTTTATTTTTTCCCTAGGCCATTCTAGTTAAGCGTTTGGAGCAGCAGAATTGCGAAAAATTTTTTGGCTTCTCAACCATTTCTTGGCTTCAAACTCCCATATCTCGCGAACGGATTGACCTAACCCAAAAATTCCTATTGCATCTGAAAGTAGAAACTCGCCCGATTACAACGGTATGTGTATTTTTTCCCTAGGCCATTCTGGTTAAGCGTTCGGAGCAGCAGAATTGCGAAAAATTTTTTGCCTTCTCAACCATTTCTTGGCTTCAAACTCCCATATCTCGCGAACAGACTGACCTAACCCAAAAATTCCTATTGCATCTGAAAGTAGAAACTCGCCCGATTACAACGGTATGTGTATTTTTTCCCTAGGCCATTCTGGTTAAGCGTTTGGAGCAGCAGAATTGCGAAAAATTTTTTGCCTTCTCAACCATTTCTTGGCTTCAAACTGCCATATCTCCCGAACGGATTGACCTAACCCAAAAATTCCTATTGCATATGAAAGTAGAAACTCGCCCGATTGCAACGGTATGTGTATTTTTTCCCTAGGCTATTCTGGTTAAGCGTTTGGAGCAGCAGAATTGCGAAAAATTTTTTGCCTTCTCAACCATTTCTTGGCTTCAAACTCCCATATCTCGCGAACAGACTGACCTAACCCAAAAATTCCTATTGCATCTGAAAGTAGAAGCTCGCCCGATTACAACGGTATGTGTATTTTTTCCCTAGGCCATTCTGGTTAAGCGTTTGGAGCAGCAGAATTGTGAAAAATTTTTTGCCTTATCTACCATTTCTTGGCTTCAAACTCCCATATCTCGCGAACGGATTGACCTAACCTAAAAATTCCTATTGCATCTGAAAGTAGAAACTCGCCCGATTACAACGGTATGTGTATTTTTTCCCTTGGCCATTCTGGTTAAGCGTCTGGAGCAGCAGAATTGTGAAAAATTTTTTGCCTTCTCTACCATTTCTTGGCTTCAAACTCCCATATCTCGCGAACGGATTGACCTAACCCAAAAATTCCTATTGCATCTGAAAGTAGAAACTCGCCCGATTACAACGGTATGTTTATTTTTTCCCTAGGCCATTCTAGTTAAGCGTTTGGAGCAGCAGAATTGCGAAAAATTTTTTGCCTTCTCAACCATTTCTTGGCTTCAAACTGCCATATCTCCCGAACGGATTGACCTAACCCAAAAATTCCTATTGCATATGAAAGTAGAAACTCGCCCGATTGCAACGGTATGTGTATTTTTTCCCTAGGCTATTCTGGTTAAGCGTTTGGAGCAGCAGAATTGCGAAAAATTTTTTGCCTTCTCAACCATTTCTTGGCTTCAAACTCCCATATCTCGCGAACGGATTGACCTAACCCAAAAATTCCTATTGCATCTGAAAGTAGAAACTCGCCCGATTACAACGGTATGTTTATTTTTTCCCTAGGCCATTCTAGTTAAGCGTTTGGAGCAGCAGAATTGCGAAAAATTTTTTGCCTTCTCAACCATTTCTTGGCTTCAAACTCCCATATCTCGAGAACAGACTGACCTAACCCAAAAATTCCTATTGCATCTGAAAGTAGAAGCTCGCCCGATTACAACGGTATGTGTATTTTTTCCCTAGGCCATTCTGGTTAAGCGTTTGGAGCAGCAGAATTGTGAAAAATTTTTTGCCTTATCTACCATTTCTTGGCTTCAAACTCCCATATCTCGCGAACGGATTGACCTAACCCAAAAATTCCTGTTGCATCTGAAATTAGAAACTCGCCCGATTACAACGGTATGTTTATTTTTTCCCTAGGCCATTCTAGTTAAGCGTTTGGAGCAGCAGAATTGCGAAAAATTTTTTGGCTTCTCAACCATTTCTTGGCTTCAAACTCCCATATCTCGCGAACGGATTGACCTAACCCAAAAATTCCTATTGCATCTGAAAGTAGAAACTCGCCCGATTACAACGGTTTGTGTATTTTTTCCCTAGACCATTCTGCTTAAGCGTTTGGAGCAGCAGAATTGCGAAAAATTTTTTGCCTTCTCAACCATTTCTTGGCTTCAAAGTCCCATATCTGGCGAACGGATTGACCTAACCCAAAAATTCCTATTGCATCTGAAAGTAGAAACTCGACCGATTACAAAGGTATGTGTATTTTTTCCCTAGGCCATTCTGGTTAAGCGTTTGGAGCAGCAGAATTGCGAAAAATTTTTTGCCTTCTCAACCATTTCTTGTCTTCAAACTCCCATATCTCGCGAACGGATTGAGCTAACCCAAAAATTCCTATTGCATCTGAAAGTAGAAACTCGCCCGATTACAACGGTATGTTTATTTTTTCCCTAGGCCATTCTAGTTAAGCGTTTGGAGCAGCAGAATTGCGAAAAATTTTTTGGCTTCTCAACCATTTCTTGGCTTCAAACTCCCATATCTCGCGAACGGATTGACCAAACCCAAAAATTCCTATTGCATCTGAAAGCAGAAACTCGCCCGATTACAAGGGTATGTGTATTTTTTCCCTAGGCCATTCTGGTTAAGCTTTCGGAGCAGCAGAATTGCGAAAAATTTTTTGCCTTCTCAACCATTTCTTGGCTTCAAACTCCCATATCTCGCGAACAGACTGACCTAACCCAAAAATTCCTATTGCATCTGAAAGTAGAAGCTCGCCCGATTACAACGGTATGTGTATTTTTTCCCTAGGCCATTCTGGTTAAGCGTTTGGAGCAGCAGAATTGTGAAAAATTTTTTGCCTTCTCTACCATTTCTTGGCTTCAAACTCCCATATCTCGCGAACGGATTGACCTAACCCAAAAATTCCTATTGCATCTGAAAGTAGAAACTCGCCCGATTACAACGGCATGTGTATTTTTTCCCTAGACCATTCTGGTTAAGCGTTTGGAGCAGCAGAATTGCGAAAAATTTTTTGCCTTCTCAACCATTTCTTGGCTTCAAACTGCCATATCTCCCGAACGGATTGACCTAACCCAAAAATTCCTATTGCATCTGAAAGTAGAAACTCGCCCGATTACAACGGTATGTTTATTTTTTCCCTAGGCCATTCTAGTTAAGCGTTTGGAGCAGCAGAATTGCGAAAAATTTTTTGGCTTCTCAACCATTTCTTGGCTTCAAACTCCCATATCTCGCGAACGGATTGACCTAACCCAAAAATTCCTATTGCATCTGAAAGTAGAAACTCGCCCGATTACAACGGTATGTGTATTTTTTCCCTAGGCCATTCTGGTTAAGCGTTCGGAGCAGCAGAATTGCGAAAAATTTTTTGCCTTCTCAACCATTTCTTGGCTTCAAACTCCCATATCTCGCGAACAGACTGACCTAACCCAAAAATTCCTATTGCATCTGAAAGTAGAAACTCGCCCGATTACAACGGTATGTGTATTTTTTCCCTAGGCCATTCTGGTTAAGCGTTTGGAGCAGCAGAATTGCGAAAAATTTTTTGCCTTCTCAACCATTTCTTGGCTTCAAACTGCCATATCTCCCGAACGGATTGACCTAACCCAAAAATTCCTATTGCATATGAAAGTAGAAACTCGCCCGATTGCAACGGTATGTGTATTTTTTCCCTAGGCTATTCTGGTTAAGCGTTTGGAGCAGCAGAATTGCGAAAAATTTTTTGCCTTCTCAACCATTTCTTGGCTTCAAACTCCCATATCTCGCGAACAGACTGACCTAACCCAAAAATTCCTATTGCATCTGAAAGTAGAAGCTCGCCCGATTACAACGGTATGTGTATTTTTTCCCTAGGCCATTCTGGTTAAGCGTTTGGAGCAGCAGAATTGTGAAAAATTTTTTGCCTTATCTACCATTTCTTGGCTTCAAACTCCCATATCTCGCGAACGGATTGACCTAACCTAAAAATTCCTATTGCATCTGAAAGTAGAAACTCGCCCGATTACAACGGTATGTGTATTTTTTCCCTTGGCCATTCTGGTTAAGCGTCTGGAGCAGCAGAATTGTGAAAAATTTTTTGCCTTCTCTACCATTTCTTGGCTTCAAACTCCCATATCTCGCGAACGGATTGACCTAACCCAAAAATTCCTATTGCATCTGAAAGTAGAAACTCGCCCGATTACAACGGTATGTTTATTTTTTCCCTAGGCCATTCTAGTTAAGCGTTTGGAGCAGCAGAATTGCGAAAAATTTTTTGCCTTCTCAACCATTTCTTGGCTTCAAACTCCCATATCTCGAGAACAGACTGACCTAACCCAAAAATTCCTATTGCATCTGAAAGTAGAAGCTCGCCCGATTACAACGGTATGTGTATTTTTTCCCTAGGCCATTCTGGTTAAGCGTTTGGAGCAGCAGAATTGTGAAAAATTTTTTGCCTTATCTACCATTTCTTGGCTTCAAACTCCCATATCTCGCGAACGGATTGACCTAACCCAAAAATTCCTGTTGCATCTGAAATTAGAAACTCGCCCGATTACAACGGTATGTTTATTTTTTCCCTAGGCCATTCTAGTTAAGCGTTTGGAGCAGCAGAATTGCGAAAAATTTTTTGGCTTCTCAACCATTTCTTGGCTTCAAACTCCCATATCTCGCGAACGGATTGACCTAACCCAAAAATTCCTATTGCATCTGAAAGTAGAAACTCGCCCGATTACAACGGTTTGTGTATTTTTTCCCTAGACCATTCTGCTTAAGCGTTTGGAGCAGCAGAATTGCGAAAAATTTTTTGCCTTCTCAACCATTTCTTGGCTTCAAAGTCCCATATCTGGCGAACGGATTGACCTAACCCAAAAATTCCTATTGCATCTGAAAGTAGAAACTCGACCGATTACAAAGGTATGTGTATTTTTTCCCTAGGCCATTCTGGTTAAGCGTTTGGAGCAGCAGAATTGCGAAAAATTTTTTGCCTTCTCAACCATTTCTTGTCTTCAAACTCCCATATCTCGCGAACGGATTGAGCTAACCCAAAAATTCCTATTGCATCTGAAAGTAGAAACTCGCCCGATTACAACGGTATGTTTATTTTTTCCCTAGGCCATTCTAGTTAAGCGTTTGGAGCAGCAGAATTGCGAAAAATTTTTTGGCTTCTCAACCATTTCTTGGCTTCAAACTCCCATATCTCGCGAACGGATTGACCAAACCCAAAAATTCCTATTGCATCTGAAAGCAGAAACTCGCCCGATTACAAGGGTATGTGTATTTTTTCCCTAGGCCATTCTGGTTAAGCTTTCGGAGCAGCAGAATTGCGAAAAATTTTTTGCCTTCTCAACCATTTCTTGGCTTCAAACTCCCATATCTCGCGAACAGACTGACCTAACCCAAAAATTCCTATTGCATCTGAAAGTAGAAGCTCGCCCGATTACAACGGTATGTGTATTTTTTCCCTAGGCCATTCTGGTTAAGCGTTTGGAGCAGCAGAATTGTGAAAAATTTTTTGCCTTCTCTACCATTTCTTGGCTTCAAACTCCCATATCTCGCGAACGGATTGACCTAACCCAAAAATTCCTATTGCATCTGAAAGTAGAAACTCGCCCGATTACAACGGCATGTGTATTTTTTCCCTAGACCATTCTGGTTAAGCGTTTGGAGCAGCAGAATTGCGAAAAATTTTTTGCCTTCTCAACCATTTCTTGGCTTCAAACTGCCATATCTCCCGAACGGATTGACCTAACCCAAAAATTCCTATTGCATCTGAAAGTAGAAACTCGCCCGATTACAACGGTATGTTTATTTTTTCCCTAGGCCATTCTAGTTAAGCGTTTGGAGCAGCAGAATTGCGAAAAATTTTTTGGCTTCTCAACCATTTCTTGGCTTCAAACTCCCATATCTCGCGAACGGATTGACCTAACCCAAAAATTCATATTGCATCTGAAAGTAGAAACTCGCCCGATTACAACGGTATGTGTATTTTTTCCCTAGGCCATTCTGGTTAAGCGTTCGGAGCAGCAGAATTGCGAAAAATTTTTTGCCTTCTCAACCATTTCTTGGCTTCAAACTCCCATATCTCGCGAACAGACTGACCTAACCCAAAAATTCCTATTGCATCTGAAAGTAGAAACTCGCCCGATTACAACGGTATGTGTATTTTTTCCCTAGGCCATTCTGGTTAAGCGTTTGGAGCAGCAGAATTGTGAAAAATTTCTTGCCTTCTCAACAATTTCTTGGCTTCAAACTCCCATATCTCGCGAACGAATTGACCTAACCCAAAAATTCCTATTGCATCTGAAAGTAGCAACTCGCCCGATTACAGCGGTATGTGTATTTTTTCCCTTGGCCATTTTGGTTAAGCGTATGGAGCAGCAGAATTGCGAAAAATTTTTTGCCTTCTCAACCATTTCTTGGCTTCAAACTCCCATATCTCGCGAACAGACTGACCTAACCCAAAAATTCTTATTGCATCTGAAAGTAGAAACTCGCCCGATTACAACGGTATGTGTATTTTTTCCCTAGGCCATTCTGGTTAAGCGTTTGGAGCAGCAGAATTGTGAAAAATTTCTTGCCTTCTCAACAATTTCTTGGCTTCAAACTCCCATATCTCGCGAACGAATTGACCTAACCCAAAAATTCCTATTGCATCTGAAAGTAGCAACTCGCCCGATTACAGCGGTATGTGTATTTTTTCCCTTGGCCATTTTGGTTAAGCGTATGGAGCAGCAGAATTGCGAAAAAGTTTTTGCCTTCTCAACCATTTCTTGGCTTCAAACTCCCATATCTCGCGAACGGATTGACCTAACCCAAAAATTCCTATTGCATCTGAAAGTAGAAACTCGCCCGATTACAACGGTATGTGTATTTTTTCCCTTGGCCATTGTGGTTAAGCGTTTGGAGCAGCAGAATTGTGAAAAATTTTTTGCCTTCTCTACCATTTCTTGGCTTCAAAGTCCCATATCTGGCGAACGGATTGACCTAACCCAAAAATTCCTATTGCATCTGAAAGTAGAAACTCGACCGATTACAAAGGTATGTGTATTTTTTCCCTAGGCCATTCTGGTTAAGCGTTTGGAGCAGCAGAATTGCGAAAAATTTTTTGCCTTCTCAACCATTTCTTGTCTTCAAACTCCCATATCTCGCGAACGGATTGAGCTAACCCAAAAATTCCTATTGCATCTGAAAGTAGAAACTCGCCCGATTACAACGGTATGTTTATTTTTTCCCTAGGCCATTCTAGTTAAGCGTTTGGAGCCGCAGAATTGCGAAAAATTTTTTGGCTTCTCAACCATTTCTTGGCTTCAAACTCCCATATCTCGCGAACGGATTGACCAAACCCAAAAATTCCTATTGCATCTGAAAGCAGAAACTCGCCCGATTACAACGGTATGTGTATTTTTTCCCTAGGCCATTCTGGTTAAGCTTTCGGAGCAGCAGAATTGCGAAAAATTTTTTGCCTTCTCAACCATTTCTTGGCTTCAAACTCCCATATCTCGCGAACAGACTGACCTAACCCAAAAATTCCTATTGCATCTGAAAGCAGAAGCTCGCCCGATTACAACGGTATGTGTATTTTTTCCCTAGGCCATTCTGGTTAAGCGTTTGGAGCAGCAGAATTGTGAAAAATTTTTTGCCTTCTCTACCATTTCTTGGCTTCAAACTCCCATATCTCGCGAACGAATTGACCTAACCCAAAAATTCCTATTGCATCTGAAAGTAGCAACTCGCCCGATTACAGCGGTATGTGTATTTTTTCCCTTGGCCATTTTGGTTAAGCGTTTGGAGCAGCAGAATTGCGAAAAAGTTTTTGCCTTCTCAACCATTTCTTGGCTTCAAACTCCCATATCTCGCGAACGGATTGACCTAACCCAAAAATTCCTATTGCATCTGAAAGTAGAAACTCGCCCGATTACAACGGTATGTGTATTTTTTCCCTTGGCCATTCTGGTTAAGCGTTTGGAGCAGCAGAATTGTGAAAAATTTTTTGCCTTCTCTACCATTTCTTGGCTTCAAACTCCCATATCTCGCGAACGGATTTACCTAACCCAAAAATTCCTATTGCATCTAAAAGTGGAAACTCGCCCGATTACAACGGTATGTTTATTTTTTCCCTAGGCCATTCTAGTTAAGCGTTTGGTGCAGCAGAATTGCGAAAAATTTTTTGGCTTCTCAACCATTTGTTGGCTTCAAACTCCCATATCTCGCGAACGGATTGACCTAACCCAAAAATTCCTATTGCATCTGAAAGTAGAAACTCGCCCGATTACAACGGTATGTGTATTTTTTCCCTTGGCCATTGTGGTTAAGCGTTTGGAGCAGCAGAATTGTGAAAAATTTTTTGCCTTCTCTACCATTTCTTGGCTTCAAAGTCCCATATCTGGCGAACGAATTGACCTAACCCAAAAATTCCTATTGCATCTGAAAGTAGCAACTCGCCCGATTACAAAGGTATGTGTATTTTTTCCCTAGGCCATTCTGGTTAAGCGTTTGGAGCAGCAGAATTGCGAAAAATTTTTTGCCTTCTCAACCATTTCTTGTCTTCAAACTCCCATATCTCGCGAACGGATTGAGCTAACCCAAAAATTCCTATTGCATCTGAAAGTAGAAACTCGCCCGATTACAACGGTATGTTTATTTTTTCCCTAGGCCATTCTAGTTAAGCGTTTGGAGCCGCAGAATTGCGAAAAATTTTTTGGCTTCTCAACCATTTCTTGGCTTCAAACTCCCATATCTCGCGAACGGATTGACCAAACCCAAAAATTCCTATTGCATCTGAAAGCAGAAACTCGCCCGATTACAACGGTATGTGTATTTTTTCCCTAGGCCATTCTGGTTAAGCTTTCGGAGCAGCAGAATTGCGAAAAATTTTTTGCCTTCTCAACCATTTCTTGGCTTCAAACTCCCATATCTCGCGAACAGACTGACCTAACCCAAAAATTCCTATTGCATCTGAAAGTAGAAGCTCGCCCGATTACAACGGTATGTGTATTTTTTCCCTAGGCCATTCTGGTTAAGCGTTTGGAGCAGCAGAATTGTGAAAAATTTTTTGCCTTCTCTACCATTTCTTGGCTTCAAACTCCCATATCTCGCGAACGGATTGACCTAACCCAAAAATTCCTATTGCATCTGAAAGTAGAAACTCGCCCGATTACAACGGCATGTGTATTTTTTCCCTAGACCATTCTGGTTAAGCGTTTGGAGCAGCAGAATTGCGAAAAATTTTTTGCCTTCTCAACCATTTCTTGGCTTCAAACTGCCATATCTCCCGAACGGATTGACCTAACCCAAAAATTCCTATTGCATCTGAAAGTAGAAACTCGCCCGATTACAACGGTATGTTTATTTTTTCCCTAGGCCATTCTAGTTAAGCGTTTGGAGCAGCAGAATTGCGAAAAATTTTTTGGCTTCTCAACCATTTCTTGGCTTCAAACTCCCATATCTCGCGAACGGATTGACCTAACCCAAAAATTCCTATTGCATCTGAAAGTAGAAACTCGCCCGATTACAACGGTATGTGTATTTTTTCCCTAGGCCATTCTGGTTAAGCGTTCGGAGCAGCAGAATTGCGAAAAATTTTTTGCCTTCTCAACCATTTCTTGGCTTCAAACTCCCATATCTCGCGAACAGACTGACCTAACCCAAAAATTCCTATTGCATCTGAAAGTAGAAACTCGCCCGATTACAACGGTATGTGTATTTTTTCCCTAGGCCATTCTGGTTAAGCGTTTGGAGCAGCAGAATTGTGAAAAATTTCTTGCCTTCTCAACAATTTCTTGGCTTCAAACTCCCATATCTCGCGAACGAATTGACCTAACCCAAAAATTCCTATTGCATCTGAAAGTAGCAACTCGCCCGATTACAGCGGTATGTGTATTTTTTCCCTTGGCCATTTTGGTTAAGCGTTTGGAGCAGCAGAATTGCGAAAAAGTTTTTGCCTTCTCAACCATTTCTTGGCTTCAAACTCCCATATCTCGCGAACGGATTGACCTAACCCAAAAATTCCTATTGCATCTGAAAGTAGAAACTCGCCCGATTACAACGGTATGTGTATTTTTTCCCTTGGCCATTCTGGTTAAGCGTTTGGAGCAGCAGAATTGCGAAAAATTTTTTGCCTTCTCAACCATTTCTTGGCTTCAAAGTCCCATATCTCGCGAACGGATTGACCTAACCCAAAAATTCCTATTGCATCTGAAAGTAGAAACTCGCCCGATTACAACGGTATGTTTATTTTTTCCCTAGGCCATTCTAGTTAAGCGTTTGGAGCAGCAGAATTGCGAAAAATTTTTTGGCTTCTCAACCATTTCTTGGCTTCAAACTCCCATATCTCGCGAACGGATTGACCTAACCCAAAAATTCCTATTGCATCTGAAAGTAGAAACTCGCCCGATTACAACGGTATGTGTATTTTTTCCCTAGGCCATTCTGGTTAAGCGTTCGGAGCAGCAGAATTGCGAAAAATTTTTTGCCTTCTCAACCATTTCTTGGCTTCAAACTCCCATATCTCGCGAACAGACTGACCTAACCCAAAAATTCCTATTGCATCTGAAAGTAGAAACTCGCCCGATTACAACGGTATGTGTATTTTTTCCCTAGGCCATTCTGGTTAAGCGTTTGGAGCAGCAGAATTGTGAAAAATTTCTTGCCTTCTCAACAATTTCTTGGCTTCAAACTCCCATATCTCGCGAACGAATTGACCTAACCCAAAAATTCCTATTGCATCTGAAAGTAGCAACTCGCCCGATTACAGCGGTATGTGTATTTTTTCCCTTGGCCATTTTGGTTAAGCGTTTGGAGCAGCAGAATTGCGAAAAAGTTTTTGCCTTCTCAACCATTTCTTGGCTTCAAACTCCCATATCTCGCGAACGGATTGACCTAACCCAAAAATTCCTATTGCATCTGAAAGTAGAAACTCGCCCGATTACAAAGGTATGTGTATTTTTTCCCTTGGCCATTCTGGTTAAGCGTTTGGAGCAGCAGAATTGTGAAAAATTTTTTGCCTTCTCTACCATTTCTTGGCTTCAAACTCCCATATCTCGCGAACGGATTTACCTAACCCAAAAATTCCTATTGCATCTAAAAGTGGAAACCCGCCCGATTACAACGGTATGTTTATTTTTTCCCTAGTCCATTCTAGTTAAGCGTTTGGTGCAGCAGAATTGCGAAAAATTTTTTGGCTTCTCAACCATTTGTTGGCTTCAAACTCCCATATCTCGCGAACGGATTGACCTAACCCAAAAATTCCTATTGCATCTGAAAGTAGAAACTCGCCCGATTACAACGGTATGTGTATTTTTTCCCTAGGCCATTCTGGTTAAGCTTTCGGAGCAGCAGAATTGCGAAAAATTTTTTGCCTTCTCAACCATTTCTTGGCTTCAAACTCCCATATCTCGCGAACAGACTGACCTAACCCAAAAATTCCTATTGCATCTGAAAGTAGAAGCTCGCCCGATTACAACGGTATGTGTATTTTTTCCCTAGGCCATTCTGGTTAAGCGTTTGGAGCAGCAGAATTGTGAAAAATTTTTTGCCTTCTCTACCATTTCTTGGCTTCAAACTCCCATATCTCGCGAACGGATTGACCTAACCCAAAAATTCCTATTGCATCTGAAAGTAGAAACTCGCCCGATTACAACGGCATGTGTATTTTTTCCCTAGACCATTCTGGTTAAGCGTTTGGAGCAGCAGAATTGCGAAAAATTTTTTGCCTTCTCAACCATTTCTTGGCTTCAAACTGCCATATCTCCCGAACGGATTGACCTAACCCAAAAATTCCTATTGCATCTGAAAGTAGAAACTCGCCCGATTACAACGGTATGTTTATTTTTTCCCTAGGCCATTCTAGTTAAGCGTTTGGAGCAGCAGAATTGCGAAAAATTTTTTGGCTTCTCAACCATTTCTTGGCTTCAAACTCCCATATCTCGCGAACGGATTGACCTAACCCAAAAATTCCTATTGCATCTGAAAGTAGAAACTCGCCCGATTACAACGGTATGTGTATTTTTTCCCTAGGCCATTCTGGTTAAGCGTTCGGAGCAGCAGAATTGCGAAAAATTTTCTGCCTTCTCAACCATTTCTTGGCTTCAAACTCCCATATCTCGCGAACAGACTGACCTAACCCAAAAATTCCTATTGCATCTGAAAGTAGAAACTCGCCCGATTACAACGGTATGTGTATTTTTTCCCTAGGCCATTCTGGTTAAGCGTTTGGAGCAGCAGAATTGTGAAAAATTTCTTGCCTTCTCAACAATTTCTTGGCTTCAAACTCCCATATCTCGCGAACGAATTGACCTAACCCAAAAATTCCTATTGCATCTGAAAGTAGCAACTCGCCCGATTACAGCGGTATGTGTATTTTTTCCCTTGGCCATTTTGGTTAAGCGTTTGGAGCAGCAGAATTGCGAAAAAGTTTTTGCCTTCTCAACCATTTCTTGGCTTCAAACTCCCATATCTCGCGAACGGATTGACCTAACCCAAAAATTCCTATTGCATCTGAAAGTAGAAACTCGCCCGGTTACAACGGTATGTGTATTTTTTCCCTTGGCCATTCTGGTTAAGCGTTTGGAGCAGCAGAATTGTGAAAAATTTGTTGCCTTCTCTACCATTTCTTGGCTTCAAACTCCCATATCTCGCGAACGGATTTACCTAACCCAAAAATTCCTATTGCATCTGAAAGTAGAAACTCACCCGATTACAACGGTATGTGTATTTTTTCCCTAGGCTATTCTGGTTAAGCGTTTGGAGCAGCAGAATTGCGAAAAATTTTTTGCCTTCTCAACCATTTCTTGGCTTCAAAGTCCCATATCTCGCGAACGGATTGACCTAACCCAAAAATTCCTATTGCATCTGAAAGTAGAAACTCGCCCGACGAAAACGGTATGTGTATTTTTTCCCTAGGCCATTCTGGTTAAGCGTTTGGAGCAGCAGAATTGTGAAAAATTTCTTGCCTTCTCAACAATTTCTTGGCTTCAAACTCCCATATCTCGCGAACGAATTGACCTAACCCAAAAATTCCTATTGCATCTGAAAGTAGCAACTCGCCCGATTACAGCGGTATGTGTATTTTTTCCCTTGGCCATTTTGGTTAAGCGTTTGGAGCAGCAGAATTGCGAAAAAGTTTTTGCCTTCTCAACCATTTCTTGGCTTCAAACTCCCATATCTCGCGAACGGATTGACCTAACCCAAAAATTCCTATTGCATCTGAAAGTAGAAACTCGCCCGATTACAACGGTATGTGTATTTTTTCCCTTGGCCATTCTGGTTAAGCGTTTGGAGCAGCAGAATTGCGAAAAATTTTTTGCCTTCTCAACCATTTCTTGGCTTCAAAGTCCCATATCTCGCGAACGGATTGACCTAACCCAAAAATTCCTATTGCATCTGAAAGTAGAAACTCGCCCGATTACAACGGTATGTTTATTTTTTCCCTAGGCCATTCTAGTTAAGCGTTTGGAGCAGCAGAATTGCGAAAAATTTTTTGGCTTCTCAACCATTTCTTGGCTTCAAACTCCCATATCTCGCGAACGGATTGACCTAACCCAAAAATTCCTATTGCATCTGAAAGTAGAAACTCGCCCGATTACAACGGTATGTGTATTTTTTCCCTAGGCCATTCTGGTTAAGCGTTCGGAGCAGCAGAATTGCGAAAAATTTTTTGCCTTCTCAACCATTTCTTGGCTTCAAACTCCCATATCTCGCGAACAGACTGACCTAACCCAAAAATTCCTATTGCATCTGAAAGTAGAAACTCGCCCGATTACAACGGTATGTGTATTTTTTCCCTAGGCCATTCTGGTTAAGCGTTTGGAGCAGCAGAATTGTGAAAAATTTCTTGCCTTCTCAACAATTTCTTGGCTTCAAACTCCCATATCTCGCGAACGAATTGACCTAACCCAAAAATTCCTATTGCATCTGAAAGTAGCAACTCGCCCGATTACAGCGGTATGTGTATTTTTTCCCTTGGCCATTTTGGTTAAGCGTTTGGAGCAGCAGAATTGCGAAAAAGTTTTTGCCTTCTCAACCATTTCTTGGCTTCAAACTCCCATATCTCGCGAACGGATTGACCTAACCCAAAAATTCCTATTGCATCTGAAAGTAGAAACTCGCCCGATTACAAAGGTATGTGTATTTTTTCCCTTGGCCATTCTGGTTAAGCGTTTGGAGCAGCAGAATTGTGAAAAATTTTTTGCCTTCTCTACCATTTCTTGGCTTCAAACTCCCATATCTCGCGAACGGATTTACCTAACCCAAAAATTCCTATTGCATCTAAAAGTGGAAACCCGCCCGATTACAACGGTATGTTTATTTTTTCCCTAGTCCATTCTAGTTAAGCGTTTGGTGCAGCAGAATTGCGAAAAATTTTTTGGCTTCTCAACCATTTGTTGGCTTCAAACTCCCATATCTCGCGAACGGATTGACCTAACCCAAAAATTCCTATTGCATCTGAAAGTAGAAACTCGCCCGATTACAACGGTATGTGTATTTTTTCCCTAGGCCATTCTGGTTAAGCGTTCGGAGCAGCAGAATTGCGAAAAATTTTCTGCCTTCTCAACCATTTCTTGGCTTCAAACTCCCATATCTCGCGAACAGACTGACCTAACCCAAAAATTCCTATTGCATCTGAAAGTAGAAACTCGCCCGATTACAACGGTATGTGTATTTTTTCCCTAGGCCATTCTGGTTAAGCGTTTGGAGCAGCAGAATTGTGAAAAATTTCTTGCCTTCTCAACAATTTCTTGGCTTCAAACTCCCATATCTCGCGAACGAATTGACCTAACCCAAAAATTCCTATTGCATCTGAAAGTAGCAACTCGCCCGATTACAGCGGTATGTGTATTTTTTCCCTTGGCCATTTTGGTTAAGCGTTTGGAGCAGCAGAATTGCGAAAAAGTTTTTGCCTTCTCAACCATTTCTTGGCTTCAAACTCCCATATCTCGCGAACGGATTGACCTAACCCAAAAATTCCTATTGCATCTGAAAGTAGAAACTCGCCCGGTTACAACGGTATGTGTATTTTTTCCCTTGGCCATTCTGGTTAAGCGTTTGGAGCAGCAGAATTGTGAAAAATTTGTTGCCTTCTCTACCATTTCTTGGCTTCAAACTCCCATATCTCGCGAACGGATTTACCTAACCCAAAAATTCCTATTGCATCTGAAAGTAGAAACTCACCCGATTACAACGGTATGTGTATTTTTTCCCTAGGCTATTCTGGTTAAGCGTTTGGAGCAGCAGAATTGCGAAAAATTTTTTGCCTTCTCAACCATTTCTTGGCTTCAAAGTCCCATATCTCGCGAACGGATTGACCTAACCCAAAAATTCCTATTGCATCTGAAAGTAGAAACTCGCCCGACGAAAACGGTATGTGTATTTTTTCCCTAGGCCATTCTGGTTAAGCGTTTGGAGCAGCAGAATTGTGAAAAATTTTTTGCCTTATCTACCATTTCTTGGCTTCAAACTCCCATATCTCGCGAACGGATTGACCTAACCTAAAAATTCCTATTGCATCTGAAAGTAGAAACTCGCCCGATTACAACGGTATGTGTATTTTTTCCCTTGGCCATTCTGGTTAAGCGTCTGGAGCAGCAGAATTGTGAAAAATTTTTTGCCTTCTCTACCATTTCTTGGCTTCAAACTCCCATATCTCGCGAACGGATTGACCTAACCCAAAAATTCCTATTGCATCTGAAAGTAGAAACTCGCCCGATTACAACGGTATGTTTATTTTTTCCCTAGGCCATTCTAGTTAAGCGTTTGGAGCAGCAGAATTGCGAAAAATTTTTTGCCTTCTCAACCATTTCTTGGCTTCAAACTCCCATATCTCGAGAACAGACTGACCTAACCCAAAAATTCCTATTGCATCTGAAAGTAGAAGCTCGCCCGATTACAACGGTATGTGTATTTTTTCCCTAGGCCATTCTGGTTAAGCGTTTGGAGCAGCAGAATTGTGAAAAATTTTTTGCCTTATCTACCATTTCTTGGCTTCAAACTCCCATATCTCGCGAACGGATTGACCTAACCCAAAAATTCCTGTTGCATCTGAAATTAGAAACTCGCCCGATTACAACGGTATGTTTATTTTTTCCCTAGGCCATTCTAGTTAAGCGTTTGGAGCAGCAGAATTGCGAAAAATTTTTTGGCTTCTCAACCATTTCTTGGCTTCAAACTCCCATATCTCGCGAACGGATTGACCTAACCCAAAAATTCCTATTGCATCTGAAAGTAGAAACTCGCCCGATTACAACGGTTTGTGTATTTTTTCCCTAGACCATTCTGCTTAAGCGTTTGGAGCAGCAGAATTGCGAAAAATTTTTTGCCTTCTCAACCATTTCTTGGCTTCAAAGTCCCATATCTGGCGAACGGATTGACCTAACCCAAAAATTCCTATTGCATCTGAAAGTAGAAACTCGACCGATTACAAAGGTATGTGTATTTTTTCCCTAGGCCATTCTGGTTAAGCGTTTGGAGCAGCAGAATTGCGAAAAATTTTTTGCCTTCTCAACCATTTCTTGTCTTCAAACTCCCATATCTCGCGAACGGATTGACCAAACCCAAAAATTCCTATTGCATCTGAAAGCAGAAACTCGCCCGATTACAACGGTATGTGTATTTTTTCCCTAGGCCATTCTGGTTAAGCTTTCGGAGCAGCAGAATTGCGAAAAATTTTTTGCCTTCTCAACCATTTCTTGGCTTCAAACTCCCATATCACGCGAACAGACTGACCTAACCCAAAAATTCCTATTGCATCTGAAAGCAGAAGCTCGCCCGATTACAACGGTATGTGTATTTTTTCCCTAGGCCATTCTGGTTAAGCGTTTGGAGCAGCAGAATTGTGAAAAATTTTTTGCCTTCTCTACCATTTCTTGGCTTCAAACTCCCATATCTCGCGAACGGATTGACCTAACCCAAAAATTCCTATTGCATCTGAAAGTAGAAACTCGCCCGATTACAACGGCATGTGTATTTTTTCCCTAGACCATTCTGGTTAAGCGTTTGGAGCAGCAGAATTGCGAAAAATTTTTTGCCTTCTCAACCATTTCTTGGCTTCAAACTGCCATATCTCCCGAACGGATTGACCTAACCCAAAAATTCCTATTGCATCTGAAAGTAGAAACTCGCCCGATTACAACGGTATGTTTATTTTTTCCCTAGGCCATTCTAGTTAAGCGTTTGGAGCAGCAGAATTGCGAAAAATTTTTTGCCTTCTCAACCATTTCTTGGCTTCAAACTCCCATATCTCGCGAACGAATTGACCTAACCCAAAAATTCCTATTGCATCTGAAAGTAGAAACTCGCCCGATTACAACGGTATGTGTATTTTTTCCCTAGGCCATTCTGGTTAAGCGTTCGGAGCAGCAGAATTGCGAAAAATTTTTTGCCTTCTCAACCATTTCTTGGCTTCAAACTCCCATATCTCGCGAACAGACTGACCTAACCCAAAAATTCCTATTGCATCTGAAAGTAGAAACTCGCCCGATTACAACGGTATGTGTATTTTTTCCCTAGGCCATTCTGGTTAAGCGTTTGGAGCAGCAGAATTGTGAAAAATTTCTTGCCTTCTCAACAATTTCTTGGCTTCAAACTCCCATATCTCGCGAACGAATTGACCTAACCCAAAAATTCCTATTGCATCTGAAAGTAGCAACTCGCCCGATTACAGCGGTATGTGTATTTTTTCCCTTGGCCATTTTGGTTAAGCGTTTGGAGCAGCAGAATTGCGAAAAAGTTTTTGCCTTCTCAACCATTTCTTGGCTTCAAGCTCCCATATCTCGCGAACGGATTGACCTAACCCAAAAATTCCTATTGCATCTGAAAGTAGAAACTCGCCCGATTACAACGGTATGTGTATTTTTTCCCTTGGCCATTCTGGTTAAGCGTTTGGAGCAGCAGAATTGTGAAAAATTTTTTGCCTTCTCTACCATTTCTTGGCTTCAAACTCCCATATCTCGCGAACGGATTTACCTAACCCAAAAATTCCTATTGCATCTAAAAGTGGAAACTCGCCCGATTACAACGGTATGTGTATTTTTTCCCTAGGCCATTCTGGTTAAGCGTTTGGAGCAGCAGAATTGTGAAAAATTTTTTGCCTTCTCTACCATTTCTTGGCTTCAAACTCCCATATCTCGCGAACGGATTGACCTAACCCAAAAATTCCTATTGCATCTGAAAGTAGAAACTCGCCCGATTACAACGGCATGTGTATTTTTTCCCTAGACCATTCTGGTTAAGCGTTTGGAGCAGCAGAATTGCGAAAAATTTTTTGCCTTCTCAACCATTTCTTGGCTTCAAACTGCCATATCTCCCGAACGGATTGACCTAACCCAAAAATTCCTATTGCATCTGAAAGTAGAAACTCGCCCGATTACAACGGTATGTTTATTTTTTCCCTAGGCCATTCTAGTTAAGCGTTTGGAGCAGCAGAATTGCGAAAAATTTTTTGGCTTCTCAACCATTTCTTGGCTTCAAACTCCCATATCTCGCGAACGGATTGACCTAACCCAAAAATTCCTATTGCATCTGAAAGTAGAAACTCGCCCGATTACAACGGTATGTGTATTTTTTCCCTAGGCCATTCTGGTTAAGCGTTCGGAGCAGCAGAATTGCGAAAAATTTTTTGCCTTCTCAACCATTTCTTGGCTTCAAACTCCCATATCTCGCGAACAGACTGACCTAACCCAAAAATTCCTATTGCATCTGAAAGTAGAAACTCGCCCGATTACAACGGTATGTGTATTTTTTCCCTAGGCCATTCTGGTTAAGCGTTTGGAGCAGCAGAATTGTGAAAAATTTCTTGCCTTCTCAACAATTTCTTGGCTTCAAACTCCCATATCTCGCGAACGGATTGACCTAACCCAAAAATTCCTATTGCATCTGAAAGTAGAAACTCGCCCGATTACAACGGTATGTTTATTTTTTCCCTAGGCCATTCTAGTTAAGCGTTTGGAGCAGCAGAATTGCGAAAAATTTTTTGCCTTCTCAACCATTTCTTGGCTTCAAACTCCCATATCTCGAGAACAGACTGACCTAACCCAAAAATTCCTATTGCATCTGAAAGTAGAAGCTCGCCCGATTACAACGGTATGTGTATTTTTTCCCTAGGCCATTCTGGTTAAGCGTTTGGAGCAGCAGAATTGTGAAAAATTTTTTGCCTTATCTACCATTTCTTGGCTTCAAACTCCCATATCTCGCGAACGGATTGACCTAACCCAAAAATTCCTGTTACATCTGAAATTAGAAACTCGCCCGATTACAACGGTATGTTTATTTTTTCCCTAGGCCATTCTAGTTAAGCGTTTGGAGCAGCAGAATTGCGAAAAATTTTTTGGCTTCTCAACCATTTCTTGGCTTCAAACTCCCATATCTCGCGAACGGATTGACCTAACCCAAAAATTCCTATTGCATCTGAAAGTAGAAACTCGCCCGATTACAACGGTTTGTGTATTTTTTCCCTAGACCATTCTGCTTAAGCGTTTGGAGCAGCAGAATTGCGAAAAATTTTTTGCCTTCTCAACCATTTCTTGGCTTCAAAGTCCCATATCTGGCGAACGGATTGACCTAACCCAAAAATTCCTATTGCATCTGAAAGTAGAAACTCGACCGATTACAAAGGTATGTGTATTTTTTCCCTAGGCCATTCTGGTTAAGCGTTTGGAGCAGCAGAATTGCGAAAAATTTTTTGCCTTCTCAACCATTTCTTGTCTTCAAACTCCCATATCTCGCGAACGGATTGAGCTAACCCAAAAATTCCTATTGCATCTGAAAGTAGAAACTCGCCCGATTACAGCGGTATGTTTATTTTTTCCCTAGGCCATTCTAGTTAAGCGTTTGGAGCCGCAGAATTGCGAAAAATTTTTTGGCTTCTCAACCATTTCTTGGCTTCAAACTCCCATATCTCGCGAACGGATTGACCAAACCCAAAAATTCCTATTGCATCTGAAAGCAGAAACTCGCCCGATTACAACGGTATGTGTATTTTTTCCCTAGGCCATTCTGGTTAAGCTTTCGGAGCAGCAGAATTGCGAAAAATTTTTTGCCTTCTCAACCATTTCTTGGCTTCAAACTCCCATATCACGCGAACAGACTGACCTAACCCAAAAATTCCTATTGCATCTGAAAGCAGAAGCTCGCCCGATTACAACGGTATGTGTATTTTTTCCCTAGGCCATTCTGGTTAAGCGTTTGGAGCAGCAGAATTGTGAAAAATTTTTTGCCTTCTCTACCATTTCTTGGCTTCAAACTCCCATATCTCGCGAACGGATTGACCTAACCCAAAAATTCCTATTGCATCTGAAAGTAGAAACTCGCCCGATTACAACGGCATGTGTATTTTTTCCCTAGACCATTCTGGTTAAGCGTTTGGAGCAGCAGAATTGCGAAAAATTTTTTGCCTTCTCAACCATTTCTTGGCTTCAAACTGCCATATCTCCCGAACGGATTGACCTAACCCAAAAATTCCTATTGCATCTGAAAGTAGAAACTCGCCCGATTACAACGGTATGTTTATTTTTTCCCTAGGCCATTCTAGTTAAGCGTTTGGAGCAGCAGAATTGCGAAAAATTTTTTGCCTTCTCAACCATTTCTTGGCTTCAAACTCCCATATCTCGCGAACGAATTGACCTAACCCAAAAATTCCTATTGCATCTGAAAGTAGAAACTCGCCCGATTACAACGGTATGTGTATTTTTTCCCTAGGCCATTCTGGTTAAGCGTTCGGAGCAGCAGAATTGCGAAAAATTTTTTGCCTTCTCAACCATTTCTTGGCTTCAAACTCCCATATCTCGCGAACAGACTGACCTAACCCAAAAATTCCTATTGCATCTGAAAGTAGAAACTCGCCCGATTACAACGGTATGTGTATTTTTTCCCTAGGCCATTCTGGTTAAGCGTTTGGAGCAGCAGAATTGTGAAAAATTTCTTGCCTTCTCAACAATTTCTTGGCTTCAAACTCCCATATCTCGCGAACGAATTGACCTAACCCAAAAATTCCTATTGCATCTGAAAGTAGCAACTCGCCCGATTACAGCGGTATGTGTATTTTTTCCCTTGGCCATTTTGGTTAAGCGTTTGGAGCAGCAGAATTGCGAAAAAGTTTTTGCCTTCTCAACCATTTCTTGGCTTCAAGCTCCCATATCTCGCGAACGGATTGACCTAACCCAAAAATTCCTATTGCATCTGAAAGTAGAAACTCGCCCGATTACAACGGTATGTGTATTTTTTCCCTTGGCCATTCTGGTTAAGCGTTTGGAGCAGCAGAATTGTGAAAAATTTTTTGCCTTCTCTACCATTTCTTGGCTTCAAACTCCCATATCTCGCGAACGGATTTACCTAACCCAAAAATTCCTATTGCATCTAAAAGTGGAAACTCGCCCGATTACAACGGTATGTGTATTTTTTCCCTAGGCCATTCTGGTTAAGCGTTTGGAGCAGCAGAATTGTGAAAAATTTTTTGCCTTCTCTACCATTTCTTGGCTTCAAACTCCCATATCTCGCGAACGGATTGACCTAACCCAAAAATTCCTATTGCATCTGAAAGTAGAAACTCGCCCGATTACAACGGCATGTGTATTTTTTCCCTAGACCATTCTGGTTAAGCGTTTGGAGCAGCAGAATTGCGAAAAATTTTTTGCCTTCTCAACCATTTCTTGGCTTCAAACTGCCATATCTCCCGAACGGATTGACCTAACCCAAAAATTCCTATTGCATCTGAAAGTAGAAACTCGCCCGATTACAACGGTATGTTTATTTTTTCCCTAGGCCATTCTAGTTAAGCGTTTGGAGCAGCAGAATTGCGAAAAATTTTTTGGCTTCTCAACCATTTCTTGGCTTCAAACTCCCATATCTCGCGAACGGATTGACCTAACCCAAAAATTCCTATTGCATCTGAAAGTAGAAACTCGCCCGATTACAACGGTATGTGTATTTTTTCCCTAGGCCATTCTGGTTAAGCGTTCGGAGCAGCAGAATTGCGAAAAATTTTTTGCCTTCTCAACCATTTCTTGGCTTCAAACTCCCATATCTCGCGAACAGACTGACCTAACCCAAAAATTCCTATTGCATCTGAAAGTAGAAACTCGCCCGATTACAACGGTATGTGTATTTTTTCCCTAGGCCATTCTGGTTAAGCGTTTGGAGCAGCAGAATTGTGAAAAATTTCTTGCCTTCTCAACAATTTCTTGGCTTCAAACTCCCATATCTCGCGAACGAATTGACCTAACCCAAAAATTCCTATTGCATCTGAAAGTAGCAACTCGCCCGATTACAGCGGTATATGTATTTTTTCCCTTGGCCATTTTGGTTAAGCGTTTGGAGCAGCAGAATTGCGAAAAAGTTTTTGCCTTCTCAACCATTTCTTGGCTTCAAACTCCCATATCTCGCGAACGGATTGACCTAACCCAAAAATTCCTATTGCATCTGAAAGTAGAAACTCGCCCGATTACAACGGTATGTGTATTTTTTCCCTTGGCCATTGTGGTTAAGCGTTTGGAGCAGCAGAATTGCGAAAAATTTCTTGCCTTCTCAACAATTTCTTGGCTTCAAACTCCCATATCTCGCGAACGAATTGACCTAACCCAAAAATTCCTATTGCATCTGAAAGTAGCAACTCGCCCGATTACAACGGTATGTGTATTTTTTCCCTAGGCCATTCTGGTTAAGCTTTCGGAGCAGCAGAATTGCGAAAAATTTTTTGCCTTCTCAACCATTTCTTGGCTTCAAACTCCCATATCTCGCGAACAGACTGACCTAACCCAAAAATTCCTATTGCATCTGAAAGTAGAAGCTCGCCCGATTACAACGGTATGTGTATTTTTTCCCTAGGCCATTCTGGTTAAGCGTTTGGAGCAGCAGAATTGTGAAAAATTTTTTGCCTTCTCTACCATTTCTTGGCTTCAAACTCCCATATCTCGCGAACGGATTGACCTAACCCAAAAATTCCTATTGCATCTGAAAGTAGAAACTCGCCCGATTACAACGGCATGTGTATTTTTTCCCTAGACCATTCTGGTTAAGCGTTTGGAGCAGCAGAATTGCGAAAAATTTTTTGCCTTCTCAACCATTTCTTGGCTTCAAACTGCCATATCTCCCGAACGGATTGACCTAACCCAAAAATTCCTATTGCATCTGAAAGTAGAAACTCGCCCGATTACAACGGTATGTTTATTTTTTCCCTAGGCCATTCTAGTTAAGCGTTTGGAGCAGCAGAATTGCGAAAAATTTTTTGGCTTCTCAACCATTTCTTGGCTTCAAACTCCCATATCTCGCGAACGGATTGACCTAACCCAAAAATTCCTATTGCATCTGAAAGTAGAAACTCGCCCGATTACAACGGTATGTGTATTTTTTCCCTAGGCCATTCTGGTTAAGCGTTCGGAGCAGCAGAATTGCGAAAAATTTTTTGCCTTCTCAACCATTTCTTGGCTTCAAACTCCCATATCTCGCGAACAGACTGACCTAACCCAAAAATTCCTATTGCATCTGAAAGTAGAAACTCGCCCGATTACAAAGGTATGTGTATTTTTTCCCTAGGCCATTCTGGTTAAGCGTTTGGAGCAGCAGAATTGTGAAAAATTTCTTGCCTTCTCAACAATTTCTTGGCTTCAAACTCCCATATCTCGCGAACGAATTGACCTAACCCAAAAATTCCTATTGCATCTGAAAGTAGCATCTCGCCCGATTACAGCGGTATATGTATTTTTTCCCTTGGCCATTTTGGTTAAGCGTTTGGAGCAGCAGAATTGCGAAAAATTTTTTGGCTTCTCAACCATTTGTTGGCTTCAAAGTCCCATATCTCGCGAACGGATTGACCTAACCCAAAAATTCCTATTGCATCTGAAAGTAGAAACTCGCCCGACTAAAACGGTATGTGTATTTTTTCCCTAGGCCATTCTGGTTAAGCGTTTGGAGCAGCAGAATTGTGAAAAATTTTTTGCCTTCTCTACCATTTCTTGGCTTCAAACTCCCATATCTCGCGAACGGATTGACCTAACACAAAAATTCCTATTGCATCTGAAAGTAGAAACTCGCCCGATTGCAACGGTATGTGTATTTTTTCCCTAGGCTATTCTGGTTAAGCGTTTGGAGCAGCAGAATTGCGAAAAATTTTTTGCCTTCTCAACCATTTCTTGGCTTCAAAGTCCCATATCTCGCGAACGGATTGACCTAACCCAAAAATTCCTATTGCATCTGAAAGTAGAAACTCGCCCGACTAAAACGGTATGTGTATTTTTTCCCTAGGCCATTCTGGTTAAGCGTTTGGAGCAGCAGAAATGTGAAAAATTTTTTGCCTACTCTACCATTTCTTGGCTTCAAACTCCCATATCTCGCGAACGGATTGACCTAACCCAAAAATTCCTATTGCATCTGAAAGTAGAAACTCGCCCGATTACAACGGCATGTGTATTTTTTCCCTAGACCATTCTGGTTAAGCGTTTGGAGCAGCAGAATTGCGAAAAATTTTTTGCCTTCTCAACCATTTCTTGGCTTCAAACTGCCATATCTCCCGAACGGATTGACCTAACCCAAAAATTCCTATTGCATCTGAAAGTAGAAACTCGCCCGATTACAACGGTATGTTTATTTTTTCCCTAGGCCATTCTAGTTAAGCGTTTGGAGCAGCAGAATTGCGAAAAATTTTTTGGCTTCTCAACCATTTCTTGGCTTCAAACTCCCATATCTCGCGAACGGATTGACCTAACCCAAAAATTCCTATTGCATCTGAAAGTAGAAACTCGCCCGATTACAACGGTATGTGTATTTTTTCCCTAGGCCATTCTGGTTAAGCGTTCGGAGCAGCAGAATTGCGAAAAATTTTTTGCCTTCTCAACCATTTCTTGGCTTCAAACTCCCATATCTCGCGAACAGACTGACCTAACCCAAAAATTCCTATTGCATCTGAAAGTAGAAACTCGCCCGATTACAACGGTATGTGTATTTTTTCCCTAGGCCATTCTGGTTAAGCGTTTGGAGCAGCAGAATTGTGAAAAATTTTTTGCCTTCTCTACCATTTCTTGGCTTCAAACTCCCATATCTCGCGAACGGATTTACCTAACCCAAAAATTCCTATTGCATCTAAAAGTGGAAACTCGCCCGATTACAACGGTATGTGTATTTTTTCCCTAGGCCATTCTGGTTAAGCGTTTGGAGCAGCAGAATTGTGAAAAATTTTTTGCCTTCTCTACCATTTCTTGGCTTCAAACTCCCATATCTCGCGAACGGATTGACCTAACCCAAAAATTCCTATTGCATCTGAAAGTAGAAACTCGCCCGATTACAACGGCATGTGTATTTTTTCCCTAGACCATTCTGGTTAAGCGTTTGGAGCAGCAGAATTGCGAAAAATTTTTTGCCTTCTCAACCATTTCTTGGCTTCAAACTGCCATATCTCCCGAACGGATTGACCTAACCCAAAAATTCCTATTGCATCTGAAAGTAGAAACTCGCCCGATTACAACGGTATGTTTATTTTTTCCCTAGGCCATTCTAGTTAAGCGTTTGGAGCAGCAGAATTGCGAAAAATTTTTTGGCTTCTCAACCATTTCTTGGCTTCAAACTCCCATATCTCGCGAACGGATTGACCTAACCCAAAAATTCCTATTGCATCTGAAAGTAGAAACTCGCCCGATTACAACGGTATGTGTATTTTTTCCCTAGGCCATTCTGGTTAAGCGTTCGGAGCAGCAGAATTGCGAAAAATTTTTTGCCTTCTCAACCATTTCTTGGCTTCAAACTCCCATATCTCGCGAACAGACTGACCTAACCCAAAAATTCCTATTGCATCTGAAAGTAGAAACTCGCCCGATTACAACGGTATGTGTATTTTTTCCCTAGGCCATTCTGGTTAAGCGTTTGGAGCAGCAGAATTGTGAAAAATTTCTTGCCTTCTCAACAATTTCTTGGCTTCAAACTCCCATATCTCGCGAACGAATTGACCTAACCCAAAAATTCCTATTGCATCTGAAAGTAGCAACTCGCCCGATTACAGCGGTATATGTATTTTTTCCCTTGGCCATTTTGGTTAAGCGTTTGGAGCAGCAGAATTGCGAAAAAGTTTTTGCCTTCTCAACCATTTCTTGGCTTCAAACTCCCATATCTCGCGAACGGATTGACCTAACCCAAAAATTCCTATTGCATCTGAAAGTAGAAACTCGCCCGATTACAACGGTATGTGTATTTTTTCCCTTGGCCATTGTGGTTAAGCGTTTGGAGCAGCAGAATTGCGAAAAATTTCTTGCCTTCTCAACAATTTCTTGGCTTCAAACTCCCATATCTCGCGAACGAATTGACCTAACCCAAAAATTCCTATTGCATCTGAAAGTAGCAACTCGCCCGATTACAACGGTATGTGTATTTTTTCCCTAGGCCATTCTGGTTAAGCTTTCGGAGCAGCAGAATTGCGAAAAATTTTTTGCCTTCTCAACCATTTCTTGGCTTCAAACTCCCATATCTCGCGAACAGACTGACCTAACCCAAAAATTCCTATTGCATCTGAAAGTAGAAGCTCGCCCGATTACAACGGTATGTGTATTTTTTCCCTAGGCCATTCTGGTTAAGCGTTTGGAGCAGCAGAATTGTGAAAAATTTTTTGCCTTCTCTACCATTTCTTGGCTTCAAACTCCCATATCTCGCGATCGGATTGACCTAACCCAAAAATTCCTATTGCATCTGAAAGTAGAAACTCGCCCGATTACAACGGCATGTGTATTTTTTCCCTAGACCATTCTGGTTAAGCGTTTGGAGCAGCAGAATTGCGAAAAATTTTTTGCCTTCTCAACCATTTCTTGGCTTCAAACTGCCATATCTCCCGAACGGATTGACCTAACCCAAAAATTCCTATTGCATCTGAAAGTAGAAACTCGCCCGATTACAACGGTATGTTTATTTTTTCCCTAGGCCATTCTAGTTAAGCGTTTGGAGCAGCAGAATTGCGAAAAATTTTTTGGCTTCTCAACCATTTCTTGGCTTCAAACTCCCATATCTCGCGAACGGATTGACCTAACCCAAAAATTCCTATTGCATCTGAAAGTAGAAACTCGCCCGATTACAACGGTATGTGTATTTTTTCCCTAGGCCATTCTGGTTAAGCGTTCGGAGCAGCAGAATTGCGAAAAATTTTTTGCCTTCTCAACCATTTCTTGGCTTCAAACTCCCATATCTCGCGAACAGACTGACCTAACCCAAAAATTCCTATTGCATCTGAAACTAGAAACTCGCCCGATTACAACGGTATGTGTATTTTTTCCCTAGGCCATTCTGGTTAAGCGTTTGGAGCAGCAGAATTGTGAAAAATTTCTTGCCTTCTCAACAATTTCTTGGCTTCAAACTCCCATATCTCGCGAACGAATTGACCTAACCCAAAAATTCCTATTGCATCTGAAAGTAGCATCTCGCCCGATTACAGCGGTATATGTATTTTTTCCCTTGGCCATTTTGGTTAAGCGTTTGGAGCAGCAGAATTGCGAAAAATTTTTTGGCTTCTCAACCATTTGTTGGCTTCAAAGTCCCATATCTCGCGAACGGATTGACCTAACCCAAAAATTCCTATTGCATCTGAAAGTAGAAACTCGCCCGACTAAAACGGTATGTGTATTTTTTCCCTAGGCCATTCTGGTTAAGCGTTTGGAGCAGCAGAATTGTGAAAAATTTTTTGCCTTCTCTACCATTTCTTGGCTTCAAACTCCCATATCTCGCGAACGGATTGACCTAACACAAAAATTCCTATTGCATCTGAAAGTAGAAACTCGCCCGATTGCAACGGTATGTGTATTTTTTCCCTAGGCTATTCTGGTTAAGCGTTTGGAGCAGCAGAATTGCGAAAAATTTTTTGCCTTCTCAACCATTTCTTGGCTTCAAAGTCCCATATCTCGCGAACGGATTGACCTAACCCAAAAATTCCTATTGCATCTGAAAGTAGAAACTCGCCCGACTAAAACGGTATGTGTATTTTTTCCCTAGGCCATTCTGGTTAAGCGTTTGGAGCAGCAGAAATGTGAAAAATTTTTTGCCTACTCTACCATTTCTTGGCTTCAAACTCCCATATCTCGCGAACGGATTGACCTAACCCAAAAATTCCTATTGCATCTGAAAGTAGAAACTCGCCCGATTACAACGGCATGTGTATTTTTTCCCTAGACCATTCTGGTTAAGCGTTTGGAGCAGCAGAATTGCGAAAAATTTTTTGCCTTCTCAACCATTTCTTGGCTTCAAACTGCCATATCTCCCGAACGGATTGACCTAACCCAAAAATTCCTATTGCATCTGAAAGTAGAAACTCGCCCGATTACAACGGTATGTTTATTTTTTCCCTAGGCCATTCTAGTTAAGCGTTTGGAGCAGCAGAATTGCGAAAAATTTTTTGGCTTCTCAACCATTTCTTGGCTTCAAACTCCCATATCTCGCGAACGGATTGACCTAACCCAAAAATTCCTATTGCATCTGAAAGTAGAAACTCGCCCGATTACAACGGTATGTGTATTTTTTCCCTAGGCCATTCTGGTTAAGCGTTTGGAGCAGCAGAATTGTGAAAAATTTCTTGCCTTCTCAACAATTTCTTGGCTTCAAACTCCCATATCTCGCGAACGAATTGACCTAACCCAAAAATTCCTATTGCATCTGAAAGTAGCAACTCGCCCGATTACAGCGGTATGTGTATTTTTTCCCTTGGCCATTTTGGTTAAGCGTTTGGAGCAGCAGAATTGCGAAAAAGTTTTTGCCTTCTCAACCATTTCTTGGCTTCAAACTCCCATATCTCGCGAACGGATTGACCTAACCCAAAAATTCCTATTGCATCTGAAAGTAGAAACTCGCCCGATTACAACGGTATGTGTATTTTTTCCCTTGGCCATTCTGGTTAAGCGTTTGGAGCAGCAGAATTGTGAAAAATTTTTTGCCTTCTCTACCATTTCTTGGCTTCAAACTCCCATATCTCGCGAACGGATTTACCTAACCCAAAAATTCCTATTGCATCTAAAAGTGGAAACTCGCCCGATTACAACGGTATGTTTATTTTTTCCCTAGGCCATTCTAGTTAAGCGTTTGGTGCAGCAGAATTGCGAAAAATTTTTTGGCTTCTCAACCATTTGTTGGCTTCAAACTCCCATATCTCGCGAACGGATTGACCTAACCCAAAAATTCCTATTGCATCTGAAAGTAGAAACTCACCCGATTACAACGGTATGTGTATTTTTTCCCTAGGCTATTCTGGTTAAGCGTTTGGAGCAGCAGAATTGCGAAAAATTTTTTGCCTTCTCAACCATTTCTTGGCTTCAAAGTCCCATATCTCGCGAACGGATTGACCTAACCCAAAAATTCCTATTGCATCTGAAAGTAGAAACTCGCCCGACTAAAACGGTATGTGTATTTTTTCCCTAGGCCATTCTGGTTAAGCGTTTGGAGCAGCAGAATTGTGAAAAATTTTTTGCCTTCTCTACCATTTCTTGGCTTCAAACTCCCATATCTCGCGAACGGATTGACCTAACACAAAAATTCCTATTGCATCTGAAAGTAGAAACTCGCCCGATTGCAACGGTATGTGTATTTTTTCCCTAGGCTATTCTGGTTAAGCGTTTGGAGCAGCAGAATTGCGAAAAATTTTTTGCCTTCTCAACCATTTCTTGGCTTCAAAGTCCCATATCTCGCGAACGGATTGACCTAACCCAAAAATTCCTATTGCATCTGAAAGTAGAAACTCGGCCGACTAAAACGGTATGTGTATTTTTTCCCTAGGCCATTCTGGTTAAGCGTTTGGAGCAGCAGAATTGTGAAAAATTTTTTGCTTTCTCTACCATTTCTTGGCTTCAAACTCCCATATCTCGCGAACGGATTGACCTAACACAAAAATTCCTATTGCATCTGAAAGAAGAAGCTCGCCCGATTACAACGGTATGTGTATTTTTTCCCTAGGCCATTCTGGTTAAGCGTTTGGAGCAGCAGAATTGTGAAAAATTTTTTGCCTTATCTACCATTTCTTGGCTTCAAACTCCCATATCTCGCGAACGGATTGACCTAACCTAAAAATTCCTATTGCATCTGAAAGTAGAAACTCGCCCGATTACAACGGTATGTGTATTTTTTCCCTTGGCCATTCTGGTTAAGCGTTTGGAGCAGCAGAATTGTGAAAAATTTTTTGCCTTCTCTACCATTTCTTGGCTTCAAACTCCCATATCTCGCGAACGGATTGACCTAACCCAAAAATTCCTATTGCATCTGAAAGTAGAAACTCGCCCGATTACAACGGTATGTTTATTTTTTCCCTAGGCCATTCTAGTTAAGCGTTTGGAGCAGCAGAATTGCGAAAAATTTTTTGGCTTCTCAACCATTTCTTGGCTTCAAACTCCCATATCTCGCGAACGGATTGACCTAACCCAAAAATTCCTATTGCATCTGAATGTAGAAACTCACCCGATTACAACGGTATGTGTATTTTTTCCCTAGGCCATTCTGGTTAAGCGTTTGGAGCAGCAGAAGTGCGAAAAATTTGTTGTCTTCTCAACCATTTCTTAGCTTCAAACTCCCATATCTCGCGAACGGATTGACGTAACCCAAAAATTCCTATTGCATCTGAAAGTAGAAACTCGCCCGATTACAACGGTATGTGTATTTTCTCCCTAGGCCATTCTGGTTAAGCGTTTGGAGCAGCAGAATTGTGAAAAATTTTTTGCCTTCTCTACCATTTCTTGACTTCAAACTCCCATATCTGGCGAACGGATTGACCTAACCCAAAAATTCCTATTGCATCTGAAAGTAGAAACTCGCCCGATTACAACGGTATAGTATGTGTATTTTTTCCCTAGGCCATTCTGGTTAAGCGTTTGGAGCAGCAGAATTGTGAAAAATTTTTTGCCTTCTCTACCATTTCTTGGCTTCAAACTCCCATATCTCGCGAACGGATTTACCTAACCCAAAAATTCCTATTGCATCTAAAAGTGGAAACTCGCCCGATTACAACGGTATGTTTATTTTTTCCCTAGGCCATTCTAGTTAAGCGTTTGGTGCAGCAGAATTGCGAAAAATTTTTTGGCTTCTCAACCATTTCTTGGCTTCAAACTCCCATATCTCGCGAACGGTTTGACCTAACCCAAAAATTCCTATCGCATCTGAAAGTAGAAACTCACCCGATTACAACGGTATGTGTATTTTTTCCCTAGGCTATTCTGGTTAAGCGTTTGGAGCAGCAGAATTGCGAAAAATTTTTTGCCTTCTCAACCATTTCTTGGCTTCAAAGTCCCATATCTCGTGAACGGATTGACCTAACCCAAAAATTCCTATTGCATCTGAAAGTAGAAACTCGCCCGATTACAACGGTATGTTTATTTCTTCCGTAGGCCATTCTAGTTAAGCGTTTGGAGCAGCAGAAGTGCGAAAAATTTGTTGTCTTCTCAACCATTTCTTAGCTTCAAACTCCCATATTTCGCGAACGGATTGACGTAAAATTCCTATTGCATCTGAAAGTAGAAACTCGCCCGATTACAACGGTATGTGTATTTCTTCCCTAGGCCATTCTAGTTAAGCGTTTGGAGCAGCTGAATTGCGAAAAATTTGTTGTCTTCTCAACCATTTCTTAGCTTCAAACTCCCATTCTCGCGAACGGATTGACCTAAACCAAAAATTCCTGTTGCATCTGAAAGTAGAAACTCGCCCGATTACAACGGTATGTATATTTTTTCCCTAGGCCATTCTGGTTAAGCGTTCGGAGCAGCAGAATTGCGAAAAATTTTTTGCCTTCTCAACCATTTCTTGTCTTCAAACTCCCATCTCTCGCGAACGGATTGACCTAACCCAAAAATTCATATTGCATCTGAAAGTAGAAACTCGCCCGATTACAACGGTATGTGTATTTTTTCCCTAGCACATTCTGGTTAAGCGTTTGGAGCAGCAGAATTGTGAAAAATTTTTTGCCTTCTCTACCATTTCTTGGCTTCAAACTCCCATATCTCGCGAACAGACTGACCTTACCCAAAAATTCCTATTGCATCTGAAAGTAGAAACTCGCCCGATTACAGCGGTATGTGTATTTTTTCCCTTGGCCATTTTGGTTAAGCGTTTGGAGCAGCAGAATTGCGAAAAATTTTTTGCCTTCTCAACCATTTCTTAGCTTCAAACTCCCATATCTCGCGAACGGATTGACCTAACCCAAAAATTCCTGTTCAATCTGAAAGTAGAAAGTCGCCCGATTACAAAGGTATGTGTATTTTTTCCCTAGGCCATTCTGGTTAAGCGTTTGGAGCAGCAGAATTGCAAAAAATTTTTTGCCTTCTCAACCATTTCTTGTCTTCAAACTCCCATATCTCGCGAACGGATTGACCTAACCCAAAAATTCCTATTGCATCTGAAAGTAGAAACTCGACCGATTACAACGGTATGTGTATTTTTTCCCTTGGCCATTCTGGTTAAGCGTTTGGAGCAGCAGAATTGTGAAAAATTTTTTGCCTTCTCTACCATTTCTTGGTTTCAAACTCCCATATTTCGCGAACGGATTGACCTAACCCAAAAATTCCTATTGCATCTGAAAGTAGAAACTCGCCCGATTACAACGGTATGTTTATTTCTTCCCTAGGCCATTCTAGTTAAGCGTTTGGAGCAGCAGAAGTGCGAAAAATTTGTTGTCTTCTCAACCATTTCTTAGCTTCAAACTCCCATATTTCGCGAACGGATTGACGTAACCCAAAAATTCCAATTGCATCTGAAAGTAGAAACTCGCCCGATTACAACGGTATGTGTATTTTTTCCCTAGGCCATTCTGGTTAAGCGTTTGGAGCAGCAGAATTGTGAAAAATTTTTTGCCTTCTCTACCATTTCTTGGCTTCAAACTCCCATATCTCGCGAACGGATTGACCGAACCCAAAAATTCCTATTGCATCTGAAAGTAGAAACTCGCCCGATTACAACGGTATGTGTATTTTTTCCCTAGGCCATTCTGGTTAAGCGTTTGGAGCAGCAGAATTGCGACAAATTTTTTGCCTTCTCAACCATTTCTTGTCTTCAAACTCCCATATCTCGCGAACGGATTGACCGAACCCAAAAATTCCTATTGCATCTGAAAGTAGAAACTCGCCCGATTACAACGGTATGTGTATTTTTTCCCTAGGCCATTCTGGTTAAGCGTTTGGAGCAGCAGAATTGTGAAAAATTTTTTCCCTTCTCTACCATTTCTTGACTTCAAACTCCCATATCTCGCGAACGGATTGACCTAACCCAAAAATTCCTATTGCATCTGAAAGTAGAAACTCGCCCGATTACAACGGTATAGTATGTGTATTTTTTCCCTAGGCCATTCTGGTTAAGCGTTTGGAGCAGCAGAATTGTGAAAAATTTTTTGCCTTCTCTACCATTTCTTGGCTTCAAACTCCCATATCTCGCGAACGGATTTACCTAACCCAAAAATTCCTATTGCATCTAAAAGTGGAAACTCGCCCGATTACAACGGTATGTTTATTTTTTCCCTAGGCCATTCTAGTTAAGCGTTTGGTGCAGCAGAATTGCGAAAAATTTTTTGCCTTCTCAACCATTTCTTAGCTTCAAACTCCCATATCTCGCGAACGGATTGACCTAACCCAAAAATTCCTATTGCATCTGAAAGTAGAAACTCGCCCGATTACAACGGTATGTGTATTTTTTCCCTTGGCCATTCTGGTTAAGCGTTTGGAGCAGCAGAATTGTGAAAAATTTTTTGCCTTCTCTACCATTTCTTGGTTTCAAACTCCCATATTTCGCGAACGGATTGACCTAACCCAAAAATTCCTATTGCATCTGAAAGTAGAAACTCGCCCGATTACAACGGTATGTGTATTTTTTCCCTAGCCCATTCTGGTTAAGCGTTTGGAGCAGCAGAACTGCGAAAAATTTGTTGTCTTCTCAACCATATCTTAGCTTCAAACTCCCATATCTCGCGAACAGACTGACCTAGCCCCAAAAATTCCTATTGCATCTGAAAGTAGAAACTCGCCCGATTACAGCGGTATGTGTATTTTTTCCCTTGTCCATTTTGGTTAAGCGTTTGGAGCAGCAGAATTGCGAAAAATTTTTTGCCTTCTCAACCATTTCTTAGTTTCAAACTCCCATATCTCGCGAACGGATTGACCTAACCCAAAAATTCCTGTTCAATCTGAAAGTAGAAACTCGCCCGATTACAAAGGTATGTGTATTTTTTCCCTAGGCCATTCTGGTTAAGCGTTTGGAGCAGCAGAATTGCAAAAAATTTTTTGCCTTCTCAACCATTTCTTGTCTTCAAACTCCCATATCTCGCGAACGGATTGACCTAACCCAAAAATTCCTATTGCATCTGAAAGTAGAAACTCGACCGATTACAACGGTATGTGTATTTTTTCCCTTGGCCATTCTGGTTAAGCGTTTGGAGCAGCAGAATTGTGAAAAATTTTTTGCCTTCTCTACCATTTCTTGGTTTCAAACTCCCATATTTCGCGAACGGATTGACCTAACCCAAAAATTCCTGTTGCATCTGAAAGTAGAAACTCGCCCGATTACAACGGTATGTTTATTTCTTCCCTAGGCCATTCTAGTTAAGCGTTTGGAGCAGCAGAAGTGCGAAAAATTTGTTGTCTTCTCAACCATTTCTTAGCTTCAAACTCCCATATTTCGCGAACGGATTGACGTAACCCAAAAATTCCAATTGCATCTGAAAGTAGAAACTCGCCCGATTACAACGGTATGTGTATTTTTTCCCTAGGCCATTCTGGTTAAGCGTTTGGAGCAGCAGAATTGTGAAAAATTTTTTGCCTTCTCTACCATTTCTTGGCTTCAAACTCCCATATCTCGCGAACGGATTGACCGAACCCAAAAATTCCTATTGCATCTGAAAGTAGAAACTCGCCCGATTACAACGGTATGTGTATTTTTTCCCTAGGCCATTCTGGTTAAGCGTTTGGAGCAGCAGAATTGCGACAAATTTTTTGCCTTCTCAACCATTTCTTGTCTTCAAACTCCCATATCTCGCGAACGGATTGACCGAACCCAAAAATTCCTATTGCATCTGAAAGTAGAAACTCGCCCGATTACAACGGTATGTGTATTTTTTCCCTAGGCCATTCTGGTTAAGCGTTTGGAGCAGCAGAATTGTGAAAAATTTATTGCCTTCTCAACCATTTCTTGTCTTCAAACTCCCATCTCTCGCGAACGGATTGAACTAACCCAAAAATTCCTATTGCATCTGAAAGTAGAAACTCGCCCGATTACAACGGTATGTGTATTTTCTCCCTAGCCCATTCTGGTTAAGCGTTTGGAGCAGCAGAACTGCGAAAAATTTGTTGTCTTCTCAACCATATCTTAGCTTCAAACTCCCATATCTCACGAACAGACTGACCTAACTCAAAAATTCCTATTGCATCTGAAAGTAGAAACTCGCCCGATTACAGCGGTATGTGTATTTTTTCCCTTGGCCATTCTGGTTAAGCGTTTGGAGCAGCAGAATTGTGAAAAATTTTTTGCCTTCTCTACCATTTCTTGGTTTCAAACTCCCATATTTCGCGAACGGATTGACCTAACCCAAAAACTCCTATTGCATCTGAAAGTAGAAACTCGCACGATTACAACGGTATGTGTATTTCTTCCCTAGGCCATTCTAGTTAAGCGTTTGGAGCAGCTGAATTGCGAAAAATTTGTTGTCTTCTCAACCATTTCTTAGCTTCAAACTCCCATATCTCCCGAACGGATTGACCTAAACCAAAAATTTCTGCTGCATCTGAAAGTAGAAACTCGCCCGATTACAACGGTATGTATATTTTTTCCCTAGGCCATTCTGGTTAAGCGTTCGGAGCAGCAGAATTGCGAAAAATTTTTTGCCTTCTCAACCATTTCTTGTCTTCAAACTCCCATCTCTCGCGAACGGTTTGACCTAACCCAAAAATTCCTATTGCATCTGAAAGTAGAAACTCGCCCGATTACAACGGTATGTGTATTTTTTCCCTAGCCCATTCTGGTTAAGCGTTTGGAGCAGCAGAACTGCGAAAAATTTGTTGTCTTCTCAACCATTTCTTAGCTTCAAACTCCCATATCTCGCGAACGGATTGACCTAACCCAAAAATTCCTATTGCATCTGAAAGTAGAAACTCGCGCGATTACAACGGTATGTGTATTTTTTCCCTAGGCCATTCTGGTTAAGCGTTCGGAGCCTCAGAATTGCGAAAAATTTTTTGCCTTCTCAACCATTTCTTGTCTTCAAACTCCCATATCTCGCGAACGGATTGACCTAACCCAAAAATTCATATTGCATCTGAAAGTAGAAACTCGCCCGATTACAACGGTATGTGTATTTTTTCCCCAGCCCATTCTGGTTAAGCGTTTGGAGCAGCAGAATTGTGAAAAATTTTTTGCCTTCTCTACCATTTCTTTGCTTCAAACTCACATATCTCGCGAACAGACTGACCTAACCCAAAAATTCCTATTGCATCTGAAAGTAGAAACTCGCCCGATTACAGCGGTATGTGTATTTTTTCCCTTGGCCATTTTGGTTAAGCGTTTGGAGCAGCAGAATTGCGAAAAATTTTTTGCCTTCTCAACCATTTCTTAGTTTCAAACTCCCATATCTCGCGAACGGATTGACCTAACCCAAAAATTCTGTTGCATCTGAAAGTAGAAACTCGCCCGATTACAACGGTATGTGTATTTTTTCCCTAGGCCATTCTGGTTAAGCGTTTGGGGCAGCAGAATTGCGAAAAATTTTTTGCCTTCTCAACCATTTCTTGTCTTCAAACTCCCATATCTCGCGAACGGATTGACCTATCCCAAAAATTCCTATTGCATCTGAAAGTAGAAACTCGCCCGATTACAACGGTATGTGTATTTTTTCCCTTGGCCATTCTGGATAAGCGTTTGGAGCAGCAGAATTGTGAAAAATTTTTTGCCTTCTCTACCATTTCTTGGTTTCAAACTCCCATATTTCGCGAACGGATTGACCTAACCCAAAAACTCCTATTGCATCTGAAAGTAGAAACTCGCACGATTACAACGGTATGTGTATTTCTTCCCTAGGCCATTCTAGTTAAGCGTTTGGAGCAGCTGAATTGCGAAAAATTTGTTGTCTTCTCAACCATTTCTTAGCTTCAAACTCCCATATCTCGCGAACGGATTGACCTAAACCAAAAATTCCTGTTGCATCTGAAAGTAGAAACTCGCCCGATTACAACGGTATGTATATTTTTTCCCTAGGCCATTCTGGTTAAGCGTTCGGAGCAGCAGAATTGCGAAAAATTTTTTGCCTTCTCAACCATTTCTTGTCTTCAAACTCCCATCTCTCGCGAACGGATTGACCTAACCCAAAAATTCCTATTGCATCTGAAAGTAGAAACTCGCCCGATTACAACGGTATGTGTATTTTTTCCCTAGCCCATTCTGGTTAAGCGTTTGGAGCAGCAGAACTGCGAAAAATTTGTTGTCTTCTCAACCATTTCTTAGCTTCAAACTCCCATATCTCGCGAACGGATTGACCTAACCCAAAAATTCCTATTGCATCTGAAAGTAGAAACTCGCGCGATTACAACGGTATGTGTATTTTTTCCCTAGGCCATTCTGGTTAAGCGTTCGGAGCCTCAGAATTGCGAAAAATTTTTTGCCTTCTCAACCATTTCTTGTCTTCAAACTCCCATATCTCGCGAACGGATTGACCTAACCCAAAAATTCATATTGCATCTGAAAGTAGAAACTCGCCCGATTACAACGGTATGTGTATTTTTTCCCCAGCCCATTCTGGTTAAGCGTTTGGAGCAGCAGAATTGTGAAAAATTTTTTGCCTTCTCAACCATTTCTTGTCTTCAAACTCCCATATCTCGCGAACGGATTGACCTAACCCAAAAATTCATATTGCATCTGAAAGTAGAAACTCGCCCGATTACAACGGTATGTGTATTTTTTCCCTAGCCCATTCTGGTTAAGCGTTTGGAGCAGCAGAAGTGCGAAAAATTTGTTGTCTTCTCAACCATTTCTTAGCTTCAAACTCCCATATCTCGCGAACGGACCTAACCCAAAAATTCCTGTTCAATCTGAAAGTAGAAACTCGCCCGATTACAAAGGTATGTGTATTTTTTCCCTAGGCCATTCTGGTTAAGCGTTTGGAGCAGCAGAATTGCAAAAAATTTTTTGCCTTCTCAACCATTTCTTGTCTTCAAACTCCCATATCTCGCGAACGGATTGACCTAACCCAAAAATTCCTATTGCATCTGAAAGTAGAAACTCGACCGATTACAACGGTATGTGTATTTTTTCCCTTGGCCATTCTGGTTAAGCGTTTGGAGCAGCAGAATTGTGAAAAATTTTTTGCCTTCTCTACCATTTCTTGGTTTCAAACTCCCATATTTCGCGAACGGATTGACCTAACCCAAAAATTCCTATTGCATCTGAAAGTAGAAACTCGCCCGATTACAACGGTATGTTTATTTCTTCCCTAGGCCATTCTAGTTAAGCGTTTGGAGCAGCAGAAGTGCGAAAAATTTGTTGTCTTCTCAACCATTTCTTAGCTTCAAACTCCCATATTTCGCGAACGGATTGACGTAACCCAAAAATTCCAATTGCATCTGAAAGTAGAAACTCGCCCGATTACAACGGTATGTGTATTTTTTCCCTAGGCCATTCTGGTTAACCGTTTGGAGCAGCAGAATTGTGAAAATTTTTTTGCCTTCTCTACCATTTCTTGGCTTCAAACTCCCATATCTCGCGAACGGATTGACCGAACCCAAAAATTCCTATTGCATCTGAAAGTAGAAACTCGCCCGATTACAACGGTATGTGTATTTTTTCCCTAGGCCATTCTGGTTAAGCGTTTGGAGCAGCAGAATTGCGACAAATTTTTTGCCTTCTCAACCATTTCTTGTCTTCAAACTCCCATATCTCGCGAACGGATTGACCGAACCCAAAAATTCCTATTGCATCTGAAAGTAGAAACTCGCCCGATTACAACGGTATGTGTATTTTTTCCCTAGGCCATTCTGGTTAAGCGTTTGGAGCAGCAGAATTGTGAAAAATTTTTTGCCTTCTCAACCATTTCTTGTCTTCAAACTCCCATCTCTCGCGAACGGATTGACCTAACCCAAAAATTCCTATTGCATCTGAAAGTAGAAACTCGCCCGATTACAACGGTATGTGTATTTTTTCCCTAGCCCATTCTGGTTAAGCGTTTGGAGCAGCAGAACTGCGAAAAATTTGTTGTCTTCTCAACCATATCTTAGCTTCAAACTCCCATATCTCGCGAACAGACTGACCTAACCCAAAAATTCCTATTGCATCTGAAAGTAGAAACTCGCCCGATTACAGCGGTATGTGTATTTTTTCCCTTGTCCATTTTGGTTAAGCGTTTGGAGCAGCAGAATTGCGAAAAATTTTTTGCCTTCTCAACCATTTCTTAGCTTCAAACTCCCATAACTCGCGAACGGATTGACCTAACCCAAAAATTCCTATTGCATCTGAAAGTAGAAACTCGCGCGATTACAACGGTATGTGTATTTTTTCCCTTGGCCATTCTGGATAAGCGTTTGGAGCAGCAGAATTGTGAAAAATTTTTTGCCTTCTCTACCATTTCTTGGTTTCAAACTCCTATATTTCGCGAACGGATTGACCTAACCCAAAAACTCCTAATGCATCTGAAAGTAGAAACTCGCACGATTACAACGGTATGTTTATTTCTTCCCTAGGCCATTCTAGTTAAGCGTTTGGAGCAGCAGAAGTGCGAAAAATTTGTTGTCTTCTCAACCATTTCTTAGCTTCAAACTCCCATATTTCGCGAACGGATTGACGTAACCCAAATATTCCAATTGCATCTGAAAGTAGAAACTCGCCCGATTACAACGGTATGTGTATTTTTTCCCTAGCCCATTCTGGTTAAGCGTTTGGAGCAGCAGAATTGTGAAAAATTTTTTGCCTTCTCTACCATTTCTTGGCTTCAAACTCCCATATCTCGCGAACAGACTGACCTTACCCAAAAATTCCTATTGCATCTGAAAGTAGAAACTCGCCCGATTACAGCGGTATGTGTATTTTTTCCCTTGGCCATTTTGGTTAAGCGTTTGGAGCAGCAGCATTGCGAAAAATTTTTTGCCTTCTCAACCATTTCTTAGCTTCAAACTCCCATATCTCGCGAACGGATTGACCTAACCCAAAAATTCCTGTTCAATCTGAAAGTAGAAACTCGCCCGATTACAAAGGTATGTGTATTTTTTCCCTAGGCCATTCTGGTTAAGCGTTTGGAGCAGCAGAATTGCAAAAAATTTTTTGCCTTCTCAACCATTTCTTGTCTTCAAACTCCCATATCTCGCGAACGGATTGACCTAACCCAAAAATTCCTATTGCATCTGAAAGTAGAAACTCGACCGATTACAACGGTATGTGTATTTTTTCCCTTGTCCATTTTGGTTAAGCGTTTGGAGCAGCAGAATTGCGAAAAATTTTTTGCCTTCTCAACCATTTCTTAGCTTCAAACTCCCATATCTCGCGAACGGATTGACCTAACCCAAAAATTCCTATTGCATCTGAAAGTAGAAACTCGCGCGATTACAACGGTATGTGTATTTTTTCCCTAGGCCATTCTGGTTAAGCGTTCGGAGCCTCAGAATTGCGAAAAATTTTTTGCCTTCTCAACCATTTCTTGTCTTCAAACTCCCATATCTCGCGAACGGATTGACCTAACCCAAAAATTCATATTGCATCTGAAAGTAGAAACTCGCCCGATTACAACGGTATGTGTATTTTTTCCCTAGCCCATTCTGGTTAAGCGTTTGGAGCAGCAGAATTGTGATAAATTTTTTGCCTTCTCTACCATTTCTTGGCTTCAAACTCACATATCTCGCGAACAGACTGACCTAACCCAAAAATTCCTATTGCATCTGAAAGTAGAAACTCGCCCGATTACAGCGGTATGTGTATTTTTTCCCTTGGCCATTTTGGTTAAGCGTTTGGAGCAGCAGAATTGCGAAAAATTTTTTGCCTTCTCAACCATTTCTTAGTTTCAAACTCCCATATCTCGCGAACGGATTGACCTAACCCAAAAATTCTGTTGCATCTGAAAGTAGAAACTCGCCCGATTACAACGGTATGTGTATTTTTTCCCTAGGCCATTCTGGTTAAGCGTTTGGGGCAGCAGAATTGCGAAAAATTTTTTGCCTTCTCAACCATTTCTTGTCTTCAAACTCCCATATCTCGCGAACGGATTGACCTATCCCAAAAATTCCTATTGCATCTGAAAGTAGAAACTCGCCCGATTACAACGGTATGTGTATTTTTTCCCTTGGCCATTCTGGATAAGCGTTTGGAGCAGCAGAATTGTGAAAAATTTTTTGCCTTCTCTACCATTTCTTGGTTTCAAACTCCCATATTTCGCGAACGGATTGACCGAACCCAAAAATTCCTATTGCATCTGAAAGTAGAAACTCGCCCGATTACAACGGTATGTGTATTTTTTCCCTAGGCCATTCTGGTTAAGCGTTTGGAGCAGCAGAATTGCGACAAATTTTTTGCCTTCTCAACCATTTCTTGTCTTCAAACTCCCATATCTCGCGAACGGATTGACCGAACCCAAAAATTCCTATTGCATCTGAAAGTAGAAACTCGCCCGATTACAACGGTATGTGTATTTTTTCCCTAGGCCATTCTGGTTAAGCGTTTGGAGCAGCAGAATTGTGAAAAATTTTTTGCCTTCTCAACCATTTCTTGTCTTCAAACTCCCATCTCTCGCGAACGGATTGACCTAACCCAAAAATTCCTATTGCATCTGAAAGTAGAAACTCGCCCGATTACAACGGTATGTGTATTTTTTCCCTAGCCCATTCTGGTTAAGCGTTTGGAGCAGCAGAACTGCGAAAAATTTGTTGTCTTCTCAACCATATCTTAGCTTCAAACTCCCATATCTCGCGAACAGACTGACCTAACCCAAAAATTCCTATTGCATCTGAAAGTAGAAACTCGCCCGATTACAGCGGTATGTGTATTTTTTCCCTTGTCCATTTTGGTTAAGCGTTTGGAGCAGCAGAATTGCGAAAAATTTTTTGCCTTCTCAACCATTTCTTAGCTTCAAACTCCCATATCTCGCGAACGGATTGACCTAACCCAAAAATTCCTATTGCATCTGAAAGTAGAAACTCGCGCGATTACAACGGTATGTGTATTTTTTCCCTAGGCCATTCTGGTTAAGCGTTCGGAGCCTCAGAATTGCGAAAAATTTTTTGCCTTCTCAACCATTTCTTGTCTTCAAACTCCCATATCTCGCGAACGGATTGACCTAACCCAAAAATTCATATTGCATCTGAAAGTAGAAACTCGCCCGATTACAACGGTATGTGTATTTTTTCTCTAGCCCATTCTGGTTAAGCGTTTGGAGCAGCAGAATTGTGAAAAATTTTTTGCCTTCTCTACCATTTCTTGGCTCCAAACTCACATATCTCGCGAACAGACTGACCTAACCCAAAAATTCCTATTGCATCTGAAAGTAGAAACTCGCCCGATTACAGCGGTATGTGTATTTTTTCCCTTGGCCATTTTGGTTAAGCGTTTGGAGCAGCAGAATTGCGAAAAATTTTTTGCCTTCTCAACCATTTCTTGTCTTCAAACTCCCATATCTCGCGAACGGATTGACCTATCCCAAAAATTCCTATTGCATCTGAAAGTAGAAACTCGCCCGATTACAACGGTATGTGTATTTTTTCCCTTGGCCATTCTGGATAAGCGTTTGGAGCAGCAGAATTGTGAAAAATTTTTTGCCTTCTCTACCATTTCTTGGTTTCAAACTCCTATATTTCGCGAACGGATTGACCTAACCCAAAAACTCCTAATGCATCTGAAAGTAGAAACTCGCACGATTACAACGGTATGTGTATTTCTTCCCTAGGCCATTCTAGTTAAGCGTTTGGAGCAGCTGAATTGCGAAAAATTTGTTGTCTTCTCAACCATTTCTTAGCTTCAAACTCCCATATCTCGCGAACGGATTGACCTAAACCAAAAATTCCTGTTGCATCTGAAAGTAGAAACTCGCCCGATTACAACGGTATGTATATTTTTTCCCTAGGCCGTTCTGGTGAAGCGTTCGGAGCAGCAGAATTGCGAAAAATTTTTTGCCTTCTCAACCATTTCTTGTCTTCAAACACCCATCTCTCGCGAACGGATTGTCCTAACCCAAAAATTCATAATGCATCTGAAGGTAGAAACTCGCCCGATTACAACGGTATGTGTATTTTTTCCCTTGGCCATTCTGGTTAAGCGTTTGGAGCAGCAGAATTGTGAAAAATTTTTTGCCTTCTCTACCATTTCTTGGTTTCAAACTCCCATATTTCGCGAACGGATTGACCTAACCCAAAAATTCCTATTGCATCTGAAAGTAGAAACTCGCCCGATTACAACGGTATGTTTATTTCTTCCCTAGGCCATTCTAGTTAAGCGTTTGGAGCAGCAGAAGTGCGAAAAATTTGTTGTCTTCTCAACCATTTCTTAGCTTCAAACTCCCATATTTCGCGAACGGATTGACGTAACCCAAAAATTCCTATTGCATCTGAAAGTAGAAACTCGCCCGATTACAACGGTATGTGTATTTTTTCCCTAGGCCATTCTGGTTAAGCGTTTGGAGCAGCAGAATTGTGAAAAATTTTTTGCCTTCTCTACCATTTCTTGGCTTCAAACTCCCATATCTCGCGAACGGATTGACCGAACCCAAAAATTCCTATTGCATCTGAAAGTAGAAACTCGCCCGATTACAACGGTATGTGTATTTTTTCCCTAGGCCATTCTGGTTAAGCGTTTGGAGCAGCAGAATTGCGACAAATTTTTTGCCTTCTCAACCATTTCTTGTCTTCAAACTCCCATATCTCGCGAACGGATTGACCGAACCCAAAAATTCCTATTGCATTTGAAAGTAGAAACTCGCCCGATTACAACGGTATGTGTATTTTTTCCCTAGGCCATTCTGGTTAAGCGTTTGGAGCAGCAGAATTGTGAAAAATTTTTTGCTTTCTCTACCATTTCTTGGTTTCAAACTCCCATATTTCGCGAACGGATTGACCTAACCCAAAAACTCCTCTTGCATCTGAAAGTAGAAACTCGCACGATTACAACGGTATGTGTATTTCTTCCCTAGGCCATTCTAGTTAAGCGTTTGGAGCAGCTGAATTGCGAAAAATTTGTTGTCTTCTCAACCATTTCTTAGCTTCAAACTCCCATATCTCGCGAACGGATTGACCTAAACCAAAAATTCCTGTTGCATCTGAAAGTAGAAACTCGCCCGATTACAACGGTATGTATATTTTTTCCCTAGCCCATTCTGGTTAAGCGTTTGGAGCAGCAGAATTGTGAAAAATTTTTTGCCTTCTCTACCATTTCTTGGCTTCAAACTCCCATATCTCGCGAACGGATTGACCGAACCCAAAAATTCCTATTGCATCTGAAAGTAGAAACTCGCCCGATTACAACGGTATGTGTTTTTTTTCCCTAGGCCATTCTGGTTAAGCGTTTGGAGCAGCAGAATTGCGACAAATTTTTTGCCTTCTCAACCATTTCTTGTCTTCAAACTCCCATATCTCGCGAACGGATTGACCTAACCCAACAATTCCTATTGCATCTGAAAGTAGAAACTCGCCCGATTACAACGGTATGTGTATTTTTTCCCTAGCCCATTCTGGTTAAGCGTTTGGAGCAGCAGAATTGTGAAAAATTTTTTGCCTTCTCAACCATTTCTTAGTTTCAAACTCCCATATCTCGCGAACGGATTGACCTAACCCAAAAATTCTGTTGCATCTGAAAGTAGAAACTCGCCCGATTACAACGGTATGTGTATTTTTTCCCTAGGCCATTCTGGTTAAGCGTTTGGAGCAGCAGAATTGTGAAAAATTTTTTGCCTTCTCTACCATTTCTTGGCTTCAAACTCCCATATCTCGCGAACAGCCTGACCTAACCCAAAAATTCCTATTGCATCTGAAAGTAGAAACTCGCCCGATTACAGCGGTATGTGAATTTTTTCCCTTGGCCATTCTGGTTAAGCGTTTGGAGCAGCAGAATTGTGAAAAATTTTTTGCCTTCTCTACCATTTCTTGGCTTCAAACTCACATATCTCGCGAACAGACTGACCTAACCCAAAAATTCCTATTGCATCTGAAAGTAGAAACTCGCCCGATTACAGCGGTATGTGTATTTTTTCCCTTGGCCATTTTGGTTAAGCGTTTGGAGCAGCAGAATTGCGAAAAATTTTTTGCCTTCTCAACCATTTCTTGTCTTCAAACTCCCATATCTCGCGAACGGATTGACCTATCCCAAAAATTCCTATTGCATCTGAAAGTAGAAACTCGCCCGATTACAACGGTATGTGTATTTTTTCCCTTGGCTATTCTGGATAAGGGTTTGGAGCAGCAGAATTGTGAAAAATTTTTTGCCTTCTCTACCATTTCTTGGTTTCAAACTCCCATATATCGCGAACGGATTGACCTAACCCAAAAACTCCTATTGCATCTGAAAGTAGAAACTCGCACGATTACAACGGTATGTGTATTTCTTCCCTAGGCCATTCTAGTTAAGCGTTTGGAGCAGCTGAATTGCGAAAAATTTGTTGTCTTCTCAACCATTTCTTAGCTTCAAACTCCCATATCTCGCGAACGGATTGACCTAAACCAAAAATTCCTGTTGCATCTGAAAGTAGAAACTCGCCCGATTACAACGGTATGTATATTTTTTCCCTAGGCCATTCTGGTTAAGCGTTCGGAGCAGCAGAATTGCGAAAAATTTTTTGCCTTCTCAACCATTTCTTGTCTTCAAACTCCCATCTCTCGCGAACGGATTGACCTAACCCAAAAATTCATATTGCATCTGAAAGTAGAAACTCGCCCGATTACAACGGTATGTGTATTTTTTCCCTTGGCCATTCTGGTTAAGCGTTTGGAGCAGCAGAATTGTGAAAAATTGTTTGCCTTCTCTACCATTTCTTGGTTTCAAACTCCCATATTTCGCGAACGGATTGACCTAACCCAAAAATTCCTATTGCATCTGAAAGTAGAAACTCGCCCGATTACAACGGTATGTTTATTTCTTCCCTAGGCCATTCTAGTTAAGCGTTTGGAGCAGCAGAAGTGCGAAAAATTTGTTGTCTTCTCAACCATTTCTTAGCTTCAAACTCCCATATTTCGCGAACGGATTGACGTAACCCAAAAATTCCTATTGCATCTGAAAGTAGAAACTCGCCCGATTACAACGGTATGTGTATTTTTTCCCTAGGCCATTCTGGTTAAGCGTTTGGAGCAGCAGAATTGTGAAAAATTTTTTGCCTTCTGTACCATTTCTTGGCTTCAAACTCCCATATCTCGCGAACGGATTGACCGAACCCAAAAATTCCTATTGCATCTGAAAGTAGAAACTCGCCCGATTACAACGGTATGTGTATTTTTTCCCTAGGCCATTCTGGTTAAGCGTTTGGAGCAGCAGAATTGCGACAAATTTTTTGCCTTCTCAACCATTTCTTGTCTTCAAACTCCCATATCTCGCGAACGGATTGACCGAACCCAAAAATTCCTATTGCATCTGAAAGTAGAAACTCGCCCGATTACAACGGTATGTGTATTTTTTCCCTAGGCCATTCTGGTTAAGCGTTTGGAGCAGCAGAATTGTGAAAAATTTTTTGCTTTCTCTACCATTTCTTGGTTTCAAACTCCCATATTTCGCGAACGGATTGACCTAACCCAAAAACTCCTATTGCATCTGAAAGTAGAAACTCGCACGATTACAACGGTATGTGTATTTCTTCCCTAGGCCATTCTAGTTAAGCGTTTGGAGCAGCTGAATTGCGGAAAATTTGTTGTCTTCTCAACCATTTCTTAGCTTCAAACTCCCATATCTCGCGAACGGATTGACCTAAACCAAAAATTCCTGTTGCATCTGAAAGTAGAAACTCGCCCGATTACAACGGTATGTATATTTTTTCCCTAGCCCATTCTGGTTAAGCGTTTGAAGCAGCAGAATTGTGAAAAATTTTTTGCCTTCTCTACCATTTCTTGGCTTCAAACTCCCATATCTCGCGAACGGATTGACCGAACCCAAAAATTCCTATTGCATCTGAAAGTAGAAACTCGCCCGATTACAACGGTATGTGTTTTTTTTCCCTAGGCCATTCTGGTTAAGCGTTTGGAGCAGCAGAATTGCGACAAATTTTTTGCCTTCTCAACCATTTCTTGTCTTCAAACTCCCATATCTCGCGAACGGATTGACCTAACCCAACAATTCCTATTGCATCTGAAAGTAGAAACTCGCCCGATTACAACGGTATGTGTATTTTTTCCCTAGCCCATTCTGGTTAAGCGTTTGGAGCAGCAGAATTGTGAAAAATTTTTTGCCTTCTCAACCATTTCTTAGTTTCAAACTCCCATATCTCGCGAACGGATTGACCTAACCCAAAAATTCTGTTGCATCTGAAAGTAGAAACTCGCCCGATTACAACGGTATGTGTATTTTTTCCCTAGGCCATTCTGGTTAAGCGTTTGGAGCAGCAGAATTGTGAAAAATTTTTTGCCTTCTCTACCATTTCTTGGCTTCAAACTCCCATATCTCGCGAACAGACTGACCTAACCCAAAAATTCCTATTGCATCTGAAAGTAGAAACTCGCCCGATTACAGCGGTATGTGTATTTTTTCCCTTGGCCATTTTGGTTAAGCGTTTGGAGCAGCAGAATTGCGAAAAATTTTTTGCCTTCTCAACCATTTCTTAGTTTCAAACTCCCATATCTCGCGAACGGATTGACCTAACCCAAAAATTCTGTTGCATCTGAAAGTAGAAACTCGCCCGATTACAACGGTATGTGTATTTTTTCCCTTGGCCATTTTGGTTAAGCGTTTGGAGCAGCAGAATTGCGAAAAATTTTTTGCCTTCTCAACCATTTCTTAGTTTCAAACTCCCATATCTCGCGAACGGATTGACCTAACCCAAAAATTCTGTTGCATCTGAAAGTAGAAACTCGCCCGATTACAACGGTATGTGTATTTTTCCCCTTGGCCATTCTGGTTAAGCGTTTGGAGCAGCAGAATTGTGAAAAATTTTTTGCCTTCTCTACCATTTCTTGGCTTCAAACTCCCATATCTCGCGAACAGACTGACCTTACCCAAAAATTCCTATTGCATCTGAAAGTAGAAACTCGCCCGATTACAGCGGTATGTGTATTTTTTCCCTTGGCCATTTTGGTTAAGCGTTTGGAGCAGCAGAATTGCGAAAAATTTTTTGCCTTCTCAACCATTTCTTAGCTTCAAACTCCCATATCTCGCGAACGGATTGACCTAACCCAAAAATTCCTGTTCAATCTGAAAGTAGAAACTCGCCCGATTACAAAGGTATGTGTATTTTTCCCTAGGCCATTCTGGTTAAGCGTTTGGAGCAGCAGAATTGCAAAAAATTTTTTGCCTTCTCAACCATTTCTTGTCTTCAAACTCCCATATCTCGCGAACGGATTGACGTAACCCAAAAATTCCTATTGCATCTGAAAGAAGAAACTCGCCCGATTACAACGGTATGTGTATTTTTTCCCTAGGCCATTCTGGTTAAGCGTTTGGAGCAGCAGAATTGTGAAAAATTTTTTGCCTTCTCTACCATTTCTTGGCTTCAAACTCCCATATCTCGCGAACCGATTGACCGAACCCAAAAATTCCTATTGCATCTGAAAGAAGAAACTCGCCCGATTACAACGGTATGTGTATTTTTTCCCTAGGCCATTCTGGTTAAGCGTTTGGAGCAGCAGAATTGCGACAAATTTTTTGCCTTCTCATCCATTTCTTGGCTTCAAACTCCCATCTCTCGCGAACGGATTGACCTAACCCAAAAATTCCTATTGCATCTGAAAGTAGAAACTCGCCCGATTACAACGGTATGTGTATTTTTTCCCTAGCCCGTTCTGGTTAAGCGTTTGGAGCAGCAGAATTGTGAAAAATGTTTTGCCTTCTCTACCATTTCTTGGCTTCAAACTCCCATATCTCGCGAACGGATTGACGTAACCCAAAAATTCCTATTGCATCTGAAAGAAGAAACTCGCCCGATTACAACGGTATGTGTATTTTTTCCCTAGGCCATTCTGGTTAAGCGTTTGGAGCAGCAGAATTGTGAAAAATTTTTTGCCTTCTCTACCATTTCTTGGCTTCAAACTCCCATATCTCGCGAACGGATTGACCGAACCCAAAAATTCCTATTGCATCTGAAAGTAGAAACTCGCCCGATTACAACGGTATGTGTATTTTTTCCCTAGGCCATTCTGGTTAAGCGTTTGGAGCAGCAGAATTGCGACAAATTTTTTGCCTTCTCAACCATTTCTTGTCTTCAAACTCCCATATCTCGCGAACGGATTGACGTAACCCAAAAATTCCTATTGCATCTGAAAGAAGAAACTCGCCCGATTACAACGGTATGTGTATTTTTTCCCTAGGCCATTCTGGTTAAGCGTTTGGAGCAGCAGAATTGTGAAAAATTTTTTGCCTTCTCTACCATTTCTTGGCTTCAAACTCCCATATCTCGCGAACCGATTGACCGAACCCAAAAATTCCTATTGCATCTGAAAGAAGAAACTCGCCCGATTACAACGGTATGTGTATTTTTTCCCTAGGCCATTCTGGTTAAGCGTTTGGAGCAGCAGAATTGCGACAAATTTTTTGCCTTCTCAACCATTTCTTGGCTTCAAACTCCCATCTCTCGCGAACGGATTGACCTAACCCAAAAATTCCTATTGCATCTGAAAGTAGAAACTCGCCCGATTACAACGGTATGTGTATTTTTTCCCTAGCCCGTTCTGGTTAAGCGTTTGGAGCAGCAGAATTGTGAAAAATGTTTTGCCTTCTCTACCATTTCTTGGCTTCAAACTCCCATATCTCGCGAACGGATTGACGTAACCCAAAAATTCCTATTGCATCTGAAAGAAGAAACTCGCCCGATTACAACGGTATGTGTATTTTTTCCCTAGGCCATTCTGGTTAAGCGTTTGGAGCAGCAGAATTGTGAAAAATTTTTTGCCTTCTCTACCATTTCTTGGCTTCAAACTCCCATATCTCGCGAACGGATTGACCGAACCCAAAAATTCCTATTGCATCTGAAAGTAGAAACTCGCCCGATTACAACGGTATGTGTATTTTTTCCCTTGGCCATTCTGGTTAAGCGTTTGGAGCAGCAGAATTGTGAAAAATTTTTTGCCTTCTCTACCATTTCTTGGTTTCAAACTCCCATATTTCGCGAACGGATTGACCTAACCCAAAAATTCCTATTGCATCTGAAAGTAGAAACTCGCCCGATTACAACGGTATGTTTATTTCTTCCCTAGGCCATTCTAGTTAAGCGTTTGGAGCAGCAGAAGTGCGAAAAATTTGTTGTCTTCTCAACCATTTCTTAGCTTCAAACTCCCATATTTCGCGAACGGATTGACGTAACCCAAAAATTCCTATTGCATCTGAAAGTAGAAACTCGCCCGATTACAACGGTATGTGTATTTTTTCCCTAGGCCATTCTGGTTAAGCGTTTGGAGCAGCAGAATTGTGAAAAATTTTTTGCCTTCTCTACCATTTCTTGGCTTCAAACTCCCATATCTCGCGAACGGATTGACCGAACCCAAAAATTCCTATTGCATCTGAAAGTAGAAACTCGCCCGATTACAACGGTATGTGTATTTTTTCCCTAGGCCATTCTGGTTAAGCGTTTGGAGCAGCAGAATTGCGACAAATTTTTTGCCTTCTCAACCATTTCTTGTCTTCAAACTCCCATATCTCGCGAACGGATTGACCGAACCCAAAAATTCCTATTGCATCTGAAAGTAGAAACTCGCCCGATTACAACGGTATGTGTATTTTTTCCCTAGGCCATTCTGGTTAAGCGTTTGGAGCAGCAGAATTGTGAAAAATTTTTTGCTTTCTCTACCATTTCTTGGTTTCAAACTCCCATATTTCGCGAACGGATTGACCTAACCCAAAAACTCCTATTGCATCTGAAAGTAGAAACTCGCACGATTACAACGGTATGTGTATTTCTTCCCTAGGCCATTCTAGTTAAGCGTTTGGAGCAGCTGAATTGCGGAAAATTTGTTGTCTTCTCAACCATTTCTTAGCTTCAAACTCCCATATCTCGCGAACGGATTGACCTAAACCAAAAATTCCTGTTGCATCTGAAAGTAGAAACTCGCCCGATTACAACGGTATGTATATTTTTTCCCTAGCCCATTCTGGTTAAGCGTTTGAAGCAGCAGAATTGTGAAAAATTTTTTGCCTTCTCTACCATTTCTTGGCTTCAAACTCCCATATCTCGCGAACGGATTGACCGAACCCAAAAATTCCTATTGCATCTGAAAGTAGAAACTCGCCCGATTACAACGGTATGTGTTTTTTTTCCCTAGGCCATTCTGGTTAAGCGTTTGGAGCAGCAGAATTGCGACAAATTTTTTGCCTTCTCAACCATTTCTTGTCTTCAAACTCCCATATCTCGCGAACGGATTGACCTAACCCAACAATTCCTATTGCATCTGAAAGTAGAAACTCGCCCGATTACAACGGTATGTGTATTTTTTCCCTAGCCCATTCTGGTTAAGCGTTTGGAGCAGCAGAATTGTGAAAAATTTTTTGCCTTCTCAACCATTTCTTAGTTTCAAACTCCCATATCTCGCGAACGGATTGACCTAACCCAAAAATTCTGTTGCATCTGAAAGTAGAAACTCGCCCGATTACAACGGTATGTGTATTTTTTCCCTAGGCCATTCTGGTTAAGCGTTTGGAGCAGCAGAATTGTGAAAAATTTTTTGCCTTCTCTACCATTTCTTGGCTTCAAACTCCCATATCTCGCGAACAGACTGACCTAACCCAAAAATTCCTATTGCATCTGAAAGTAGAAACTCGCCCGATTACAGCGGTATGTGTATTTTTTCCCTTGGCCATTTTGGTTAAGCGTTTGGAGCAGCAGAATTGCGAAAAATTTTTTGCCTTCTCAACCATTTCTTAGTTTCAAACTCCCATATCTCGCGAACGGATTGACCTAACCCAAAAATTCTGTTGCATCTGAAAGTAGAAACTCGCCCGATTACAACGGTATGTGTATTTTTTCCCTTGGCCATTTTGGTTAAGCGTTTGGAGCAGCAGAATTGCGAAAAATTTTTTGCCTTCTCAACCATTTCTTAGTTTCAAACTCCCATATCTCGCGAACGGATTGACCTAACCCAAAAATTCTGTTGCATCTGAAAGTAGAAACTCGCCCGATTACAACGGTATGTGTATTTTTTCCCTTGGCCATTCTGGTTAAGCGTTTGGAGCAGCAGAATTGTGAAAAATTTTTTGCCTTCTCTAACATTTCTTGGCTTCAAACTCCCATATCTCGCGAACAGACTGACCTTACCCAAAAATTCCTATTGCATCTGAAAGTAGAAACTCGCCCGATTACAGCGGTATGTGTATTTTTTCCCTTGGCCATTTTGGTTAAGCGTTTGGAGCAGCAGAATTGCGAAAAATTTTTTGCCTTCTCAACCATTTCTTAGCTTCAAACTCCCATATCTCGCGAACGGATTGACCTAACCCAAAAATTCCTGTTCAATCTGAAAGTAGAAACTCGCCCGATTACAAAGGTATGTGTATTTTTTCCCTAGGCCATTCTGATTAAGCGTTTGGAGCAGCAGAATTGCAAAAAATTTTTTGCCTTCTCAACCATTTCTTGTCTTCAAACTCCCATATCTCGCGAACGGATTGACGTAACCCAAAAATTCCTATTGCATCTGAAAGAAGAAACTCGCCCGATTACAACGGTATGTGTATTTTTTCCCTAGGCCATTCTGGTTAAGCGTTTGGAGCAGCAGAATTGTGAAAAATTTTTTGCCTTCTCTACCATTTCTTGGCTTCAAACTCCCATATCTCGCGAACGGATTGACCGAACCCAAAAATTCCTATTGCATCTGAAAGAAGAAACTCGCCCGATTACAACGGTATGTGTATTTTTTCCCTAGGCCATTCTGGTTAAGCGTTTGGAGCAGCAGAATTGCGACAAATTTTTTGCCTTCTCAACCATTTCTTGGCTTCAAACTCCCATCTCTCGCGAACGGATTGACCTAACCCAAAAATTCCTATTGCATCTGAAAGTAGAAACTCGCCCGATTACAACGGTATGTGTATTTTTTCCCTAGCCCGTTCTGGTTAAGCGTTTGGAGCAGCAGAATTGTGAAAAATGTTTTGCCTTCTCTACCATTTCTTGGCTTCAAACTCCCATATCTCGCGAACGGATTGACGTAACCCAAAAATTCCTATTGCATCTGAAAGAAGAAACTCGCCCGATTACAACGGTATGTGTATTTTTTCCCTAGGCCATTCTGGTTAAGCGTTTGGAGCAGCAGAATTGTGAAAAATTTTTTGCCTTCTCTACCATTTCTTGGCTTCAAACTCCCATATCTCGCGAACGGATTGACCGAACCCAAAAATTCCTATTGCATCTGAAAGTAGAAACTCGCCCGATTACAACGGTATGTGTATTTTTTCCCTAGGCCATTCTGGTTAAGCGTTTGGAGCAGCAGAATTGCGACAAATTTTTTGCCTTCTCAACCATTTCTTGTCTTCAAACTCCCATATCTCGCGAACGGATTGACCGAACCCAAAAATTCCTATTGCATCTGAAAGTAGAAACTCGCCCGATTACAACGGTATGTGTATTTTTTCCCTAGGCCATTCTGGTTAAGCGTTTGGAGCAGCAGAATTGTGAAAAATTTTTTGCTTTCTCTACCATTTCTTGGTTTCAAACTCCCATATTTCGCGAACGGATTGACCTAACCCAAAAACTCCTATTGCATCTGAAAGTAGAAACTCGCACGATTACAACGGTATGTGTATTTCTTCCCTAGGCCATTCTAGTTAAGCGTTTGGAGCAGCTGAATTGCGGAAAATTTGTTGTCTTCTCAACCATTTCTTAGCTTCAAACTCCCATATCTCGCGAACGGATTGACCTAAACCAAAAATTCCTGTTGCATCTGAAAGTAGAAACTCGCCCGATTACAACGGTATGTATATTTTTTCCCTAGCCCATTCTGGTTAAGCGTTTGGAGCAGCAGAATTGTGAAAAATTTTTTGCCTTCTCTACCATTTCTTGGCTTCAAACTCCCATATCTCGCGAACGGATTGACCGAACCCAAAAATTCCTATTGCATCTGAAAGTAGGAACTCGCCCGATTACAACGGTATGTGTTTTTTTTCCCTAGGCCATTCTGGTTAAGCGTTTGGAGCAGCAGAATTGCGACAAATTTTTTGCCTTCTCAACCATTTCTTGTCTTCAAACTCCCATATCTCGCGAACGGATTGACCTAACCCAACAATTCCTATTGCATCTGAAAGTAGAAACTCGCCCGATTACAACGGTATGTGTATTTTTTCCCTAGCCCATTCTGGTTAAGCGTTTGGAGCAGCAGAATTGTGAAAAATTTTTTGCCTTCTCTACCATTTCTTGGCTTCAAACTCCCATATCTCGCGAACGGATTGACCGAACCCAAAAATTCCTATTGCATCTGAAAGTAGGAACTCGCCCGATTACAACGGTATGTGTTTTTTTTCCCTAGGCCATTCTGGTTAAGCGTTTGGAGCAGCAGAATTGCGACAAATTTTTTGCCTTCTCAACCATTTCTTGTCTTCAAACTCCCATATCTCGCGAACGGATTGACCTAACCCAACAATTCCTATTGCATCTGAAAGTAGAAACTCGCCCGATTACAACGGTATGTGTATTTTTTCCCTAGCCCATTCTGGTTAAGCGTTTGGAGCAGCAGAATTGTGAAAAATTTTTTGCCTTCTCAACCATTTCTTAGTTTCAAACTCCCATATCTCGCGAACGGATTGACCTAACCCAAAAATTCTGTTGCATCTGAAAGTAGAAACTCGCCCGATTACAACGGTATGTGTATTTTTTCCCTAGGCCATTCTGGTTAAGCGTTTGGAGCAGCAGAATTGTGAAAAATTTTTTGCCTTCTCTACCATTTCTTGGCTTCAAACTCCCATATCTCGCGAACAGACTGACCTAACCCAAAAATTCCTATTGCATCTGAAAGTAGAAACTCGCCCGATTACAGCGGTATGTGTATTTTTTCCCTTGGCCATTTTGGTTAAGCGTTTGGAGCAGCAGAATTGCGAAAAATTTTTTGCCTTCTCAACCATTTCTTAGTTTCAAACTCCCATATCTCGCGAACGGATTGACCTAACCCAAAAATTCTGTTGCATCTGAAAGTAGAAACTCGCCCGATTACAACGGTATGTGTATTTTTTCCCTTGGCCATTTTGGTTAAGCGTTTGGAGCAGCAGAATTGCGAAAAATTTTTTGCCTTCTCAACCATTTCTTAGTTTCAAACTCCCATATCTCGCGAACGGATTGACCTAACCCAAAAATTCTGTTGCATCTGAAAGTAGAAACTCGCCCGATTACAACGGTATGTGTATTTTTTCCCTTGGCCATTCTGGTTAAGCGTTTGGAGCAGCAGAATTGTGAAAAATTTTTTGCCTTCTCTACCATTTCTTGGCTTCAAACTCCCATATCTCGCGAACAGACTGACCTTACCCAAAAATTCCTATTGCATCTGAAAGTAGAAACTCGCCCGATTACAGCGGTATGTGTATTTTTTCCCTTGGCCATTTTGGTTAAGCGTTTGGAGCAGCAGAATTGCGAAAAATTTTTTGCCTTCTCAACCATTTCTTAGCTTCAAACTCCCATATCTCGCGAACGGATTGACCTAACCCAAAAATTCCTGTTCAATCTGAAAGTAGAAACTCGCCCGATTACAAAGGTATGTGTATTTTTTCCCTAGGCCATTCTGGTTAAGCGTTTGGAGCAGCAGAATTGCAAAAAATTTTTTGCCTTCTCAACCATTTCTTGTCTTCAAACTCCCATATCTCGCGAACGGATTGACCTAACCCAAAAATTCTGTTGCATCTGAAAGTAGAAACTCGCCCGATTACAACGGTATGTGTATTTTTTCCCTTGGCCATTCTGGTTAAGCGTTTGGAGCAGCAGAATTGTGAAAAATTTTTTGCCTTCTCTACCATTTCTTGGCTTCAAACTCCCATATCTCGCGAACAGACTGACCTTACCCAAAAATTCCTATTGCATCTGAAAGTAGAAACTCGCCCGATTACAGCGGTATGTGTATTTTTTCCCTTGGCCATTTTGGTTAAGCGTTTGGAGCAGCAGAATTGCGAAAAATTTTTTGCCTTCTCAACCATTTCTTAGCTTCAAACTCCCATACCTCGCGAACGGATTGACCTAACCCAAAAATTCCTGTTCAATCTGAAAGTAGAAACTCGCCCGATTACAAAGGTATGTGTATTTTTTCCCTAGGCCATTCTGGTTAAGCGTTTGGAGCAGCAGAATTGCAAAAAATTTTTTGCCTTCTCAACCATTTCTTGTCTTCAAACTCCCATATCTCGCGAACGGATTGACCTAACCCAAAAATTCCTATTGCATCTGAAAGTAGAAACTCGACCGATTACAACGGTATGTGAATTTTTTCCCTTGGCCATTCTGGTTAAGCGTTTGGAGCAGCAGAATTGTGAAAAATTTTTTGCCTTCTCTACCATTTCTTGGTTTCAAACTCCCATATTTCGCGAACGGATTGACCTAACCCAAAAATTCCTATTGCATCTGAATGTAGAAACTCGCCCGATTACAACGGTATGTTTATTTCTTCCCTAGGCCATTCTAGTTAAGCGTTTGGAGCAGCAGAAGTGCGAAAAATTTGTTGTCTTCTCAACCATTTCTTAGCTTCAAACTCCCATATTTCGCGAACGGATTGACCTAACCCAAAAATTCCTATTGCATCTGAAAGAAGAAACTCGCCCGATTACAACGGTATGTGTATTTTTTCCCTAGGCCATTCTGGTTAAGCGTTTGGAGCAGCAGAATTGTGAAAAATTTTTTGCCTTCTCTACCATTTCTTGGCTTCAAACTCCCATATCTCGCGAACGGATTGACCGAACCCAAAAATTCCTATTGCATCTGAAAGTAGAAACTCGCCCGATTACAACGGTATGTGTATTTTTTCCCTAGGCCATTCTGGTTAAGCGTTTGGAGCAGCAGAATTGCGACAAATTTTTTGCCTTCTCAACCATTTCTTGGCTTCAAACTCCCATCTCTCGCGAACGGATTGACCTAACCCAAAAATTCCTATTGCATCTGAAAGTAGAAACTCGCCCGATTACAACGGTATGTGTATTTTTTCCCTAGCCCGTTCTGGTTAAGCGTTTGGAGCAGCAGAATTGTGAAAAATGTTTTGCCTTCTCTACCATTTCTTGGCTTCAAACTCCCATATCTCGCGAACGGATTGACGTAACCCAAAAATTCCTATTGCATCTGAAAGAAGAAACTCGCCCGATTACAACGGTATGTGTATTTTTTCCCTAGGCCATTCTGGTTAAGCGTTTGGAGCAGCAGAATTGTGAAAAATTTTTTGCCTTCTCTACCATTTCTTGGCTTCAAACTCCCATATCTCGCGAACGGATTGACCGAACCCAAAAATTCCTATTGCATCTGAAAGTAGAAACTCGCCCGATTACAACGGTATGTGTATTTTTTCCCTAGGCCATTCTGGTTAAGCGTTTGGAGCAGCAGAATTGCGACAAATTTTTTGCCTTCTCAACCATTTCTTGGCTTCAAACTCCCATCTCTCGAGAACGGATTGACCTAACCCAAAAATTCCTATTGCATCTGAAAGTAGAAACTCGCCCGATTACAACGGTATGTGTATTTTTTCCCTAGCCCGTTCTGGTTAAGCGTTTGGAGCAGCAGAATTGTGAAAAATGTTTTGCCTTCTCTACCATTTCTTGGCTTCAAACTCCCATATCTCGCGAACAGACTGACCTAACCCAAAAATTCCTATTGCATCTGAAAGTAGAAACTCGCCCGATTACAGCGGTATGTGTATTTTTTCCCTAGCCCATTCTGGTTAAGCGTTTGGAGCAGCAGAATTGTGAAAAATTTTTTGCCTTCTCAACCATTTCTTAGTTTCAAACTCCCATATCTCGCGAACGGATTGACCTAACCCAAAAATTCTGTTGCATCTGAAAGTAGAAACTCGCCCGATTACAACGGTATGTGTATTTTTTCCCTAGGCCATTCTGGTTAAGCGTTTGGAGCAGCAGAATTGTGAAAAATTTTTTGCCTTCTCTACCATTTCTTGGCTTCAAACTCCCATATCTCGCGAACAGACTGACCTAACCCAAAAATTCCTATTGCATCTGAAAGTAGAAACTCGCCCGATTACAGCGGTATGTGTATTTTTTCCCTTGGCCATTTTGGTTAAGCGTTTGGAGCAGCAGAATTGCGAAAAATTTTTTGCCTTCTCAACCATTTCTTAGTTTCAAACTCCCATATCTCGCGAACGGATTGACCTAACCCAAAAATTCTGTTGCATCTGAAAGTAGAAACTCGCCCGATTACAACGGTATGTGTATTTTTTCCCTTGGCCATTCTGGTTAAGCGTTTGGAGCAGCAGAATTGTGAAAAATTTTTTGCCTTCTCTACCATTTCTTGGCTTCAAACTCCCATATCTCGCGAACAGACTGACCTTACCCAAAAATTCCTATTGCATCTGAAAGTAGAAACTCGCCCGATTACAGCGGTATGTGTATTTTTTCCCTTGGCCATTTTGGTTAAGCGTTTGGAGCAGCAGAATTGCGAAAAATTTTTTGCCTTCTCAACCATTTCTTAGCTTCAAACTCCCATATCTCGCGAACGGATTGACCTAACCCAAAAATTCCTGTTCAATCTGAAAGTAGAAACTCGCCCGATTACAGCGGTATGTGTATTTTTTCCCTTGGCCATTTTGGTTAAGCGTTTGGAGCAGCAGAATTGCAAAAAATTTTTTGCCTTCTCAACCATTTCTTGTCTTCAAACTCCCATATCTCGCGAACGGATTGACCTAACCCAAAAATTCCTATTGCATCTGAAAGTAGAAACTCGACCGATTACAACGGTATGTGAATTTTTTCCCTTGGCCATTCTGGTTAAGCGTTTGGAGCAGCAGAATTGTGACAAATTTTTTGCCTTCCCTACCATTTCTTGGTTTCAAACTCCCATATTTCGCGAACGGATTGACCTAACCCAAAAATTCCTATTGCATCTGAATGTAGAAACTCGCCCGATTACAACGGTATGTTTATTTCTTCCCTAGGCCATTCTAGTTAAGCGTTTGGAGCAGCTGAAGTGCGAAAAATTTGTTGTCTTCTCAACCATTTCTTAGCTTCAAACTCCCATATTTCGCGAACGGATTGACGTAACCCAAAAATTCCTATTGCATCTGAAAGTAGAAACTCGCCCGATTACAACGGTATGTGTATTTTTTCCCTAGGCCATTCTGGTTAAGCGTTTGGAGCAGCAGAATTGTGAAAAATTTTTTGCCTTCTCTACCATTTCTTGGCTTCAAACTCCCATATCTCGCGAACGGATTGACCGAACCCAAAAATTCCTATTGCATCTGAAAGTAGAAACTCGCCCGATTACAACGGTATGTGTATTTTTTCCCTAGGCCATTCTGGTTAAGCGTTTGGAGCAGCAGAATTGCGACAAATTTTTTGCCTTCTCAACCATTTCTTGGCTTCAAACTCCCATATCTCGCGAACGAATTGACCTAACCCAAAAATTCCTATTGCATCTGAAAGTAGAAACTCGCCCGATTACAACGGTATGTGTATTTTTTCCCTAGGCCATTCTGGTTAAGCGTTCGGAGCAGCAGAATTGCGAAAAATTTTTTGCCTTCTCAACCATTTCTTGTCTTCAAACTCCCATCTCTCGCGAACGGATTGACCTAACCCAAAAATTCCTATTGCATCTGAAAGTAGAAACTCGCCCGATTACAACGGTATGTGTATTTTTTCCCTAGCCCGTTCTGGTTAAGCGTTTGGAGCAGCAGAATTGTGAAAAATGTTTTGCCTTCTCTACCATTTCTTGGCTTCAAACTCCCATATCTCGCGAACAGACTGACCTAACCCAAAAATTCCTATTGCTTCTGAAAGTAGAAACTCGCCCGATTACAGCGGTATGTGTATTTTTTCCCTTGGCCATTCTGGTTAAGCGTTTGGAGCAGCAGAATTGTGAAAAATTTTTTGCCTACTCTACCATTTCTTGGCTTCAAACTCCCATATCTCGCGAACGGATTGACCTAACCCAAAAATTCCTATTGCATCTGAAAGTAGAAACTCGACCGATTACAACGGTATGTGAATTTTTTCCCTTGGCCATTCTGGTTAAGCGTTTGGAGCAGCAGAATTGTGAAAAATTTTTTGCCTTCCCTACCATTTCTTGGTTTCAAACTCCCATATTTCGCGAACGGATTGACCTAACCCAAAAATTCCTATTGCATCTGAAAGTAGAAACTCGCCCGATTACAACGGTATGTTTATTTCATCCCTAGGCCATTCTAGTTAAGCGTTTGGAGCAGCAGAAGTGCGAAAAATTTGTTGTCTTCTCAACCATTTCTTAGCTTCAAACTCCCATATTTCGCGAACGGATTGACGTAACCCAAAAATTCCTATTGCATCTGAAAGTAGAAACTCGCCCGATTACAACGGTATGTGTATTTTTTCCCAAGGCCATTCTGGTTAAGCGTTTGGAGCAGCAGAATTGTGAAAAATTTTTTGCCTTCTCAACCATTTCTTGGCTTCAAACTCCCATATCTCGCGAACGAATTGACCTAACCCAAAAATTCCTATTGCATCTGAAAGTAGAAACTCGCCCGATTACAACGGTATGTGTATTTTTTCCCTAGGCCATTCTGGTTAAGCGTTTGGAGCAGCAGAATTGCGACAAATTTTTTGCCTTCTCAACCATTTCTTGGCTTCAAACTCCCATATCTCGCGAACGAATTGACCTAACCCAAAAATTCCTATTGCATCTGAAAGTAGAAACTCGCCCGATTACAACGGTATGTGTATTTTTTCCCTAGGCCATTCTGGTTAAGCGTTCGGAGCAGCAGAATTGCGAAAAATTTTTTGCCTTCTCAACCATTTCTTGTCTTCAAACTCCCATCTCTCGCGAACGGATTGACCTAACCCAAAAATTCCTATTGCATCTGAAAGTAGAAACTCGCCCGATTACAACGGTATGTGTATTTTTTCCCTAGCCCGTTCTGGTTAAGCGTTTGGAGCAGCAGAATTGTGAAAAATGTTTTGCCTTCTCTACCATTTCTTGGCTTCAAACTCCCATATCTCGCGAACAGACTGACCTAACCCAAAAATTCCTATTGCATCTGAAAGTAGAAACTCGCCCGATTACAGCGGTATGTGTATTTTTTCCCTAGCCCATTCTGGTTAAGCGTTTGGAGCAGCAGAATTGTGAAAAATTTTTTGCCTTCTCAACCATTTCTTAGCTTCAAACTCCCATATCTCGCGAACGGATTGACCTAACCCAAAAATTCTGTTGCATCTGAAAGTAGAAACTCGCCCGATTACAACGGTATGTGTATTTTTTCCCTAGGCCATTCTGGTTAAGCGTTTGGAGCAGCAGAATTGTGAAAAATTTTTTGCCTTCTCTACCATTTCTTGGCTTCAAACTCCCATATCTCGCGAACAGACTGACCTAACCCAAAAATTCCTATTGCATCTGAAAGTAGAAACTCGCCCGATTACAGCGGTATGTGTATTTTTTCCCTTGGCCATTTTGGTTAAGCGTTTGGAGCAGCAGAATTGCGAAAAATTTTTTGCCTTCTCAACCATTTCTTAGTTTCAAACTCCCATATCTCGCGAACGGATTGACCTAACCCAAAAATTCTGTTGCATCTGAAAGTAGAAACTCGCCCGATTACAACGGTATGTGTATTTTTTCCCTTGGCCATTCTGGTTAAGCGTTTGGAGCAGCAGAATTGTGAAAAATTTTTTGCCTTCTCTACCATTTCTTGGCTTCAAACTCCCATATCTCGCGAACAGACTGACCTTACCCAAAAATTCCTATTGCATCTGAAAGTAGAAACTCGCCCGATTACAGCGGTATGTGTATTTTTTCCCTTGGCCATTTTGGTTAAGCGTTTGGAGCAGCAGAATTGCGAAAAATTTTTTGCCTTCTCAACCATTTCTTAGCTTCAAACTCCCATATCTCGCGAACGGATTGACCTAACCCAAAAATTCCTGTTCAATCTGAAAGTAGAAACTCGCCCGATTACAATGGTATGTGTATTTTTTCCCTAGGCCATTCTGGTTAAGCGTTTGGAGCAGCAGAATTGCGAAAAATTTGTTGTCTTCTCAACCATTTCTTAGCTTCAAACTCCCATATTTCGCGAACGGATTGACGTAACCCAAAAATTCCTATTGCATCTGAAAGTAGAAACTCGCCCGATTACAACGGTATGTTTATTTTTTCCCTAGGCCATTCTGGTTAAGCGTTTGGAGCAGCGAATTGTGAAAAATTTTTTGCCTTCTCTACCATTTCTTGGCTTCAAACTCCCATATCTCGCGAACGGATTGACCGAACCCAAAAATTCCTATTGCATCTGAAAGTAGAAACTCGCCCGATTACAACGGTATGTGTATTTTTTCCCTAGGCCATTCTGGTTAAGCGTTTGGAGCAGCAGAATTGCGACAAATTTTTTGCCTTCTCAACCATTTCTTGGCTTCAAACTCCCATATCTCGCGAACGGATTGACCTAACCCAAAAATTCTGTTGCATCTGAAAGTAGAAACTCGCCCGATTACAGCGGTATGTGTATTTTTTCCCTTGGCCATTTTGGTTAAGCGTTTGGAGCAGCAGAATTGCGAAAAATTTTTTGCCTTCTCAACCATTTCTTAGCTTCAAACTCCCATATCTCGCGAACGGATTGACCTAACCCAAAAATTCCTGTTCAATCTGAAAGTAGAAACTCGTCCGATTACAAAGGTATGTGTATTTTTTCCCTAGGCCATTCTGGTTAAGCGTTTGGAGCAGCAGAATTGCGAAAAATTTGTTGTCTTCTCAACCATTTCTTAGCTTCAAACTCCCATATTTCGCGAACGGATTGACGTAACCCAAAAATTCCTATTGCATCTGAAAGTAGAAACTCGCCCGATTACAACGGTATGTTTATTTTTTCCCTAGGCCATTCTGGTTAAGCGTTTGGAGCAGCAGAATTGTGAAAAATTTTTTGCCTTCTCTACCATTTCTTGGCTTCAAACTCCCATATCTCGCGAACGGATTGACCGAACCCAAAAATTCCTTTTGCATCTGAAAGTAGAAACTCGCCCGATTACAACGGTATGTGTATTTTTTCCCTAGGCCATTCTGGTTAAGCGTTTGGAGCAGCAGAATTGCGACAAATTTTTTGCCTTCTCAACCATTTCTTGGCTTCAAACTCCCATATCTCGCGAACGGATTGACCTAACCCAAAAATTCTGTTGCATCTGAAAGTAGAAACTCGCCCGATTACAACGGTATGTGTATTTTTTCCCTTGGCCATTCTGGTTAAGCGTTTGGAGCAGCAGAATTGTGAAAAATTTTTTGCCTTCTCTACCATTTCTTGGCTTCAAACTCCCATATCTCGCGAACAGACTGACCTTACCCAAAAATTCCTATTGCATCTGAAAGTAGAAACTCGCCCGATTACAGCGGTATGTGTATTTTTTCCCTTGGCCATTTTGGTTAAGCGTTTGGAGCAGCAGAATTGCGAAAAATTTTTTGCCTTCTCAACCATTTCTTAGCTTCAAACTCCCATCTCTCGCGAACGGATTGACCTAACCCAAAAATTCCTATTGCATCTGAAAGTAGAAACTCGCCCGATTACAACGGTATGTGTATTTTTTCCCTAGCCCGTTCTGGTTAAGCGTTTGGAGCAGCAGAATTGTGAAAAATGTTTTGCCTTCTCAACCATTTCTTGGCTTCAAACTCCCATATCTCGCGAACGAATTGACCTAACCCAAAAATTCCTATTGCATCTGAAAGTAGAAACTCGCCCGATTACAACGGTATGTGTATTTTTTCCCTAGGCCATTCTGGTTAAGCGTTCGGAGCAGCAGAATTGCGAAAAATTTTTTGCCTTCTCAACCATTTCTTGTCTTCAAACTCCCATCTCTCGCGAACGGATTGACCTAACCCAAAAATTCCTATTGCATCTGAAAGTAGAAACTCGCCCGATTACAACGGTATGTGTATTTTTTCCCTAGCCCGTTCTGGTTAAGCGTTTGGAGCAGCAGAATTGTGAAAAATGTTTTGCCTTCTCTACCATTTCTTGGCTTCAAACTCCCATATCTCGCGAACAGACTGACCTAACCCAAAAATTCCTATTGCATCTGAAAGTAGAAACTCGCCCGATTACAGCGGTATGTGTATTTTTTCCCTAGCCCATTCTGGTTAAGCGTTTGGAGCAGCAGAATTGTGAAAAATTTTTTGCCTTCTCAACCATTTCTTAGCTTCAAACTCCCATATCTCGCGAACGGATTGACCTAACCCAAAAATTCTGTTGCATCTGAAAGTAGAAACTCGCCCGATTACAACGGTATGTGTATTTTTTCCCTAGGCCATTCTGGTTAAGCGTTTGGAGCAGCAGAATTGTGAAAAATTTTTTGCCTTCTCTACCATTTCTTGGCTTCAAACTCCCATATCTCGCGAACAGACTGACCTAACCCAAAAATTCCTATTGCATCTGAAAGTAGAAACTCGCCCGATTACAACTGTATGTGTATTTTTTCCCTTGGCCATTTTGGTTAAGCGTTTGGAGCAGCAGAATTGCGAAAAATTTTTTGCCTTCTCAACCATTTCTTAGTTTCAAACTCCCATATCTCGCGAACGGATTGACCTAACCCAAAAATTCTGTTGCATCTGAAAGTAGAAACTCGCCCGATTACAACGGTATGTGTATTTTTTCCCTTGGCCATTCTGGTTAAGCGTTTGGAGCAGCAGAATTGTGAAAAATTTTTTGCCTTCTCTACCATTTCTTGGCTTCAAACTCCCATATCTCGCGAACAGACTGACCTTACCCAAAAATTCCTATTGCATCTGAAAGTAGAAACTCGCCCGATTACAGCGGTATGTGTATTTTTTCCCGTGGCCATTTTGGTTAAGCGTTTGGAGCAGCAGAATTGCGAAAAATTTTTTGCCTTCTCAACCATTTCTTAGCTTCAAACTCCCATATCTCGCGAACGGATTGACCTAACCCAAAAATTCCTGTTCAATCTGAAAGTAGAAACTCGCCCGATTACAAAGGTATGTGTATTTTTTCCCTAGGCCATTCTGGTTAAGCGTTTGGAGCAGCAGAATTGCGAAAAATTTGTTGTCTTCTCAACCATTTCTTAGCTTCAAACTCCCATATTTCGCGAACGGATTGACGTAACCCAAAAATTCCTATTGCATCTGAAAGTAGAAACTCGCCCGATTACAACGGTATGTTTATTTTTTCCCTAGGCCATTCTGGTTAAGCGTTTGGAGCAGCAGAATTGTGAAAAATTTTTTGCCTTCTCTACCATTTCTTGGCTTCAAACTCCCATATCTCGCGAACGGATTGACCGAACCCAAAAATTCCTATTGCATCTGAAAGTAGAAACTCGCCCGATTACAACGGTATGTGTATTTTTTCCCTAGGCCATTCTGGTTAAGCGTTTGGAGCAGCAGAATTGCGACAAATTTTTTGCCTTCTCAACCATTTCTTGGCTTCAAACTCCCATATCTCGCGAACGGATTGACCTAACCCAAAAATTCTGTTGCATCTGAAAGTAGAAACTCGCCCGATTACAGCGGTATGTGTATTTTTTCCCTTGGCCATTTTGGTTAAGCGTTTGGAGCAGCAGAATTGCGAAAAATTTTTTGCCTTCTCAACCATTTCTTAGCTTCAAACTCCCATATCTCGCGAACGGATTGACCTAACCCAAAAATTCCTGTTCAATCTGAAAGTAGAAACTCGCCCGATTACAAAGGTATGTGTATTTTTTCCCTAGGCCATTCTGGTTAAGCGTTTGGAGCAGCAGAATTGCGAAAAATTTGTTGTCTTCTCAACCATTTCTTAGCTTCAAACTCCCATATTTCGCGAACGGATTGACGTAACCCAAAAATTCCTATTGCATCTGAAAGTAGAAACTCGCCCGATTACAACGGTATGTTTATTTTTTCCCTAGGCCATTCTGGTTAAGCGTTTGGAGCAGCAGAATTGCGACAAATTTTTTGCCTTCTCAACCATTTCTTGGCTTCAAACTCCCATATCTCGCGAATGGATTGACCTAACCCAAAAATTCTGTTGCATCTGAAAGTAGAAACTCGCCCGATTACAACGGTACGTGTATTTTTTCCCTTGGCCATTCTGGTTAAGCGTTTGGAGCAGCAGAATTGTGAAAAATTTTTTGCCTTCTCTACCATTTCTTGGCTTCAAACTCCCATATCTCGCGAACAGACTGACCTTACCCAAAAATTCCTATTGCATCTGAAAGTAGAAACTCGCCCGATTACAGCGGTATGTGTATTTTTTCCCTTGGCCATTTTGGTTAAGCGTTTGGAGCAGCAGAATTGCGAAAAATTTTTTGCCTTCTCAACCATTTCTTAGCTTCAAACTCCCATCTCTCGCGAACGGATTGACCTAACCCAAAAATTCCTATTGCATCTGAAAGTAGAAACTCGCCCGATTACAACGGTATGTGTATTTTTTCCCTAGCCCGTTCTGGTTAAGCGTTTGGAGCAGCAGAATTGTGAAAAATGTTTTGCCTTCTCTACCATTTCTTGGCTTCAAACTCCCATATCTCGCGAACAGACTGACCTAACCCAAAAATTCCTATTGCATCTGAAAGTAGAAACTCGCCCGATTACAGCGGTATGTGTATTTTTTCCCTTGGCCATTCTGGTTAAGCGTTTGGAGCAGCAGAATTGCGACAAATTTTTTGCCTTCTCAACCATTTCTTGGCTTCAAACTCCCATATCTCGCGAACGGATTGACCTAACCCAAAAATTCTGTTGCATCTGAAAGTAGAAACTCGCCCGATTACAACGGTATGTGTATTTTTCCCTTGGCCATTCTGGTTAAGCGTTTGGAGCAGCAGAATTGTGAAAAATTTTTTGCCTTCTCTACCATTTCTTGGCTTCAAACTCCCATATCTCGCGAACAGACTGACCTTACCCAAAAATTCCTATTGCATCTGAAAGTAGAAACTCGCCCGATTACAACGGTATGTTTATTTCATCCCTAGGCCATTCTAGTTAAGCGTTTGGAGCAGCAGAAGTGCGAAAAATTTGTTGTCTTCTCAACCATTTCTTAGCTTCAAACTCCCATATTTCGCGAACGGATTGACGTAACCCAAAAATTGCTATTGCATCTGAAAGTAGAAACTCGCCCGATTACAACGGTATGTGTATTTTTTCCCTAGGCCATTCTGGTTAAGCGTTTGGAGCAGCAGAATTGTGAAAAATTTTTTGCCTTCTCAACCATTTCTTGGCTTCAAACTCCCATATCTCGCGAACGAATTGACCTAACCCAAAAATTCCTATTGCATCTGAAAGTAGAAACTCGCCCGATTACAACGGTATGTGTATTTTTTCCCTAGGCCATTCTGGTTAAGCGTTTGGAGCAGCAGAATTGCGAAAAATTTTTTGCCTTCTCAACCATTTCTTGTCTTCAAACTCCCATATCTCGCGAACAGACTGACCTAACCCAAAAATTCCTATTGCATCTGAAAGTAGAAACTCGCCCGATTACAGCGGTATGTGTATTTTTTCCCTTGGCCATTTTGGTTAAGCGTTTGGAGCAGCAGAATTGCGAAAAATTTTTTGCCTTCTCAACCATTTCTTAGTTTCAAACTCCCATATCTCGCGAACGGATTGACCTAACCCAAAAATTCTGTTGCATCTGAAAGTAGAAACTCGCCCGATTACAACGGTATGTGTATTTTTTCCCTTGGCCATTCTGGTTAAGCGTTTGGAGCAGCAGAATTGTGAAAAATTTTTTGCCTTCTCTACCATTTCTTGGCTTCAAACTCCCATATCTCGCGAACAGACTGACCTTACCCAAAAATTCCTATTGCATCTGAAAGTAGAAACTCGCCCGATTACAGCGGTATGTGTATTTTTTCCCTTGGCCATTTTGGTTAAGCGTTTGGAGCAGCAGAATTGCGAAAAATTTTTTGCCTTCTCAACCATTTCTTAGCTTCAAACTCCCATATCTCGCGAACGGATTGACCTAACCCAAAAATTCCTGTTCAATCTGAAAGTAGAAACTCGCCCGATTACAAAGGTATGTGTATTTTTTCCCTAGGCCATTCTGGTTAAGCGTTTGGAGCAGCAGAATTGCGAAAAATTTGTTGTCTTCTCAACCATTTCTTAGCTTCAAACTCCCATATTTCGCGAACGGATTGACGTAACCCAAAAATTCCTATTGCATCTGAAAGTAGAAACTCGCCCGATTACAACGGTATGTTTATTTTTTCCCTAGGCCATTCTGGTTAAGCGTTTGGAGCAGCAGAATTGTGAAAAATTTTTTGCCTTCTCTACCATTTCTTGGCTTCAAACTCCCATATCTCGCGAACGGATTGACCGAACCCAAAAATTCCTTTTGCATCTGAAAGTAGAAACTCGCCCGATTACAACGGTATGTGTATTTTTTCCCTAGGCCATTCTGGTTAAGCGTTTGGAGCAGCAGAATTGCGACAAATTTTTTGCCTTCTCAACCATTTCTTGGCTTCAAACTCCCATATCTCGCGAATGGATTGACCTAACCCAAAAATTCTGTTGCATCTGAAAGTAGAAACTCGCCCGATTACAACGGTACGTGTATTTTTTCCCTTGGCCATTCTGGTTAAGCGTTTGGAGCAGCAGAATTGTGAAAAATTTTTTGCCTTCTCTACCATTTCTTGGCTTCAAACTCCCATATCTCGCGAACAGACTGACCTTACCCAAAAATTCCTATTGCATCTGAAAGTAGAAACTCGCCCGATTACAGCGGTATGTGTATTTTTTCCCTTGGCCATTTTGGTTAAGCGTTTGGAGCAGCAGAATTGCGAAAAATTTTTTGCCTTCTCAACCATTTCTTAGCTTCAAACTCCCATATCTCGCGAACGGATTGACCTAACCCAAAAATTCCTGTTCAATCTGAAAGTAGAAACTCGCCCGATTACAAAGGTATGTGTATTTTTTCCCTAGGCCATTCTGGTTAAGCGTTTGGAGCAGCAGAATTGCGAAAAATTTGTTGTCTTCTCAACCATTTCTTAGCTTCAAACTCCCATATTTCGCGAACGGATTGACGTAACCCAAAAATTCCTATTGCATCTGAAAGTAGAAACTCGCCCGATTACAACGGTATGTTTATTTTTTCCCTAGGCCATTCTGGTTAAGCGTTTGGAGCAGCAGAATTGTGAAAAATTTTTTGCCTTCTCTACCATTTCTTGGCTTCAAACTCCCATATCTCGCGAACGGATTGACCGAACCCAAAAATTCCTATTGCATCTGAAAGTAGAAACTCGCCCGATTACAACGGTATGTGTATTTTTTCCCTAGGCCATTCTGGTTAAGCGTTTGGAGCAGCAGAATTGCGACAAATTTTTTGCCTTCTCAACCATTTCTTGGCTTCAAACTCCCATATCTCGCGAACGGATTGACCTAACCCAAAAATTCTGTTGCATCTGAAAGTAGAAACTCGCCCGATTACAGCGGTATGTGTATTTTTTCCCTTGGCCATTTTGGTTAAGCGTTTGGAGCAGCAGAATTGCGAAAAATTTTTTGCCTTCTCAACCATTTCTTAGCTTCAAACTCCCATATCTCGCGAACGGATTGACCTAACCCAAAAATTCCTGTTCAATCTGAAAGTAGAAACTCGCCCGATTACAAAGGTATGTGTATTTTTTCCCTAGGCCATTCTGGTTAAGCGTTTGGAGCAGCAGAATTGCGAAAAATTTGTTGTCTTCTCAACCATTTCTTAGCTTCAAACTCCCATATTTCGCGAACGGATTGACGTAACCCAAAAATTCCTATTGCATCTGAAAGTAGAAACTCGCCCGATTACAACGGTATGTTTATTTTTTCCCTAGGCCATTCTGGTTAAGCGTTTGGAGCAGCAGAATTGCGACAAATTTTTTGCCTTCTCAACCATTTCTTGGCTTCAAACTCCCATATCTCGCGAATGGATTGACCTAACCCAAAAATTCTGTTGCATCTGAAAGTAGAAACTCGCCCGATTACAACGGTACGTGTATTTTTTCCCTTGGCCATTCTGGTTAAGCGTTTGGAGCAGCAGAATTGTGAAAAATTTTTTGCCTTCTCTACCATTTCTTGGCTTCAAACTCCCATATCTCGCGAACAGACTGACCTTACCCAAAAATTCCTATTGCATCTGAAAGTAGAAACTCGCCCGATTACAGCGGTATGTGTATTTTTTCCCTTGGCCATTTTGGTTAAGCGTTTGGAGCAGCAGAATTGCGAAAAATTTTTTGCCTTCTCAACCATTTCTTAGCTTCAAACTCCCATCTCTCGCGAACGGATTGACCTAACCCAAAAATTCCTATTGCATCTGAAAGTAGAAACTCGCCCGATTACAACGGTATGTGTATTTTTTCCCTAGCCCGTTCTGGTTAAGCGTTTGGAGCAGCAGAATTGTGAAAAATGTTTTGCCTTCTCTACCATTTCTTGGCTTCAAACTCCCATATCTCGCGAACAGACTGACCTAACCCAAAAATTCCTATTGCATCTGAAAGTAGAAACTCGCCCGATTACAGCGGTATGTGTATTTTTTCCCTTGGCCATTCTGGTTAAGCGTTTGGAGCAGCAGAATTGCGACAAATTTTTTGCCTTCTCAACCATTTCTTGGCTTCAAACTCCCATATCTCGCGAACGGATTGACCTAACCCAAAAATTCTGTTGCATCTGAAAGTAGAAACTCGCCCGATTACAACGGTATGTGTATTTTTCCCTTGGCCATTCTGGTTAAGCGTTTGGAGCAGCAGAATTGTGAAAAATTTTTTGCCTTCTCTACCATTTCTTGGCTTCAAACTCCCATATCTCGCGAACAGACTGACCTTACCCAAAAATTCCTATTGCATCTGAAAGTAGAAACTCGCCCGATTACAACGGTATGTTTATTTCATCCCTAGGCCATTCTAGTTAAGCGTTTGGAGCAGCAGAAGTGCGAAAAATTTGTTGTCTTCTCAACCATTTCTTAGCTTCAAACTCCCATATTTCGCGAACGGATTGACGTAACCCAAAAATTGCTATTGCATCTGAAAGTAGAAACTCGCCCGATTACAACGGTATGTGTATTTTTTCCCTAGGCCATTCTGGTTAAGCGTTTGGAGCAGCAGAATTGTGAAAAATTTTTTGCCTTCTCAACCATTTCTTGGCTTCAAACTCCCATATCTCGCGAACGAATTGACCTAACCCAAAAATTCCTATTGCATCTGAAAGTAGAAACTCGCCCGATTACAACGGTATGTGTATTTTTTCCCTAGGCCATTCTGGTTAAGCGTTTGGAGCAGCAGAATTGCGAAAAATTTTTTGCCTTCTCAACCATTTCTTGTCTTCAAACTCCCATATCTCGCGAACAGACTGACCTAACCCAAAAATTCCTATTGCATCTGAAAGTAGAAACTCGCCCGATTACAGCGGTATGTGTATTTTTTCCCTTGGCCATTTTGGTTAAGCGTTTGGAGCAGCAGAATTGCGAAAAATTTTTTGCCTTCTCAACCATTTCTTAGTTTCAAACTCCCATATCTCGCGAACGGATTGACCTAACCCAAAAATTCTGTTGCATCTGAAAGTAGAAACTCGCCCGATTACAACGGTATGTGTATTTTTTCCCTTGGCCATTCTGGTTAAGCGTTTGGAGCAGCAGAATTGTGAAAAATTTTTTGCCTTCTCTACCATTTCTTGGCTTCAAACTCCCATATCTCGCGAACAGACTGACCTTACCCAAAAATTCCTATTGCATCTGAAAGTAGAAACTCGCCCGATTACAGCGGTATGTGTATTTTTTCCCTTGGCCATTTTGGTTAAGCGTTTGGAGCAGCAGAATTGCGAAAAATTTTTTGCCTTCTCAACCATTTCTTAGCTTCAAACTCCCATATCTCGCGAACGGATTGACCTAACCCAAAAATTCCTGTTCAATCTGAAAGTAGAAACTCGCCCGATTACAAAGGTATGTGTATTTTTTCCCTAGGCCATTCTGGTTAAGCGTTTGGAGCAGCAGAATTGCGAAAAATTTGTTGTCTTCTCAACCATTTCTTAGCTTCAAACTCCCATATTTCGCGAACGGATTGACGTAACCCAAAAATTCCTATTGCATCTGAAAGTAGAAACTCGCCCGATTACAACGGTATGTTTATTTTTTCCCTAGGCCATTCTGGTTAAGCGTTTGGAGCAGCAGAATTGTGAAAAATTTTTTGCCTTCTCTACCATTTCTTGGCTTCAAACTCCCATATCTCGCGAACGGATTGACCGAACCCAAAAATTCCTATTGCATCTGAAAGTAGAAACTCGCCCGATTACAACGGTATGTGTATTTTTTCCCTAGGCCATTCTGGTTAAGCGTTTGGAGCAGCAGAATTGCGACAAATTTTTTGCCTTCTCAACCATTTCTTGGCTTCAAACTCCCATATCTCGCGAACGGATTGACCTAACCCAAAAATTCTGTTGCATCTGAAAGTAGAAACTCGCCCGAATACAGCGGTATGTGTATTTTTTCCCTTGGCCATTTTGGTTAAGCGTTTGGAGCAGCAGAATTGCGAAAAATTTTTTGCCTTCTCAACCATTTCTTAGCTTCAAACTCCCATATCTCGCGAACGGATTGACCTAACCCAAAAATTCCTGTTCAATCTGAAAGTAGAAACTCGCCCGATTACAAAGGTATGTGTATTTTTTCCCTAGGCCATTCTGGTTAAGCGTTTGGAGCAGCAGAATTGCGAAAAATTTGTTGTCTTCTCAACCATTTCTTAGCTTCAAACTCCCATATTTCGCGAACGGATTGACGTAACCCAAAAATTCCTATTGCATCTGAAAGTAGAAACTCGCCCGATTACAACGGTATGTTTATTTTTTCCCTAGGCCATTCTGGTTAAGCGTTTGGAGCAGCAGAATTGTGAAAAATTTTTTGCCTTCTCTACCATTTCTTGGCTTCAAACTCCCATATCTCGCGAACGGATTGACCGAACCCAAAAATTCCTTTTGCATCTGAAAGTAGAAACTCGCCCGATTACAACGGTATGTGTATTTTTTCCCTAGGCCATTCTGGTTAAGCGTTTGGAGCAGCAGAATTGCGACAAATTTTTTGCCTTCTCAACCATTTCTTGGCTTCAAACTCCCATATCTCGCGAATGGATTGACCTAACCCAAAAATTCTGTTGCATCTGAAAGTAGAAACTCGCCCGATTACAACGGTACGTGTATTTTTTCCCTTGGCCATTCTGGTTAAGCGTTTGGAGCAGCAGAATTGTGAAAAATTTTTTGCCTTCTCTACCATTTCTTGGCTTCAAACTCCCATATCTCGCGAACAGACTGACCTTACCCAAAAATTCCTATTGCATCTGAAAGTAGAAACTCGCCCGATTACAGCGGTATGTGTATTTTTTCCCTTGGCCATTTTGGTTAAGCGTTTGGAGCAGCAGAATTGCGAAAAATTTTTTGCCTTCTCAACCATTTCTTAGCTTCAAACTCCCATCTCTCGCGAACGGATTGACCTAACCCAAAAATTCCTATTGCATCTGAAAGTAGAAACTCGCCCGATTACAACGGTATGTGTATTTTTTCCCTAGCCCGTTCTGGTTAAGCGTTTGGAGCAGCAGAATTGTGAAAAATGTTTTGCCTTCTCTACCATTTCTTGGCTTCAAACTCCCATATCTCGCGAACAGACTGACCTAACCCAAAAATTCCTATTGCATCTGAAAGTAGAAACTCGCCCGATTACAGCGGTATGTGTATTTTTTCCCTTGGCCATTCTGGTTAAGCGTTTGGAGCAGCAGAATTGCGACAAATTTTTTGCCTTCTCAACCATTTCTTGGCTTCAAACTGCCATATCTCGCGAACGGATTGACCTAACCCAAAAATTCTGTTGCATCTGAAAGTAGAAACTCGCCCGATTACAACGGTATGTGTATTTTTTCCCTTGGCCATTCTGGTTAAGCGTTTGGAGCAGCAGAATTGTGAAAAATTTTTTGCCTTCTCTACCATTTCTTGGCTTCAAACTCCCATATCTCGCGAACAGACTGACCTTACCCAAAAATTCCTATTGCATCTGAAAGTAGAAACTCGCCCGATTACAACGGTATGTTTATTTCATCCCTAGGCCATTCTAGTTAAGCGTTTGGAGCAGCAGAAGTGCGAAAAATTTGTTGTCTTCTCAACCATTTCTTAGCTTCAAACTCCCATATTTCGCGAACGGATTGACGTAACCCAAAAATTGCTATTGCATCTGAAAGTAGAAACTCGCCCGATTACAAAGGTATGTGTATTTTTTCCCTAGGCCATTCTGGTTAAGCGTTTGGAGCAGCAGAATTGCGAAAAATTTGTTGTCTTCTCAACCATTTCTTAGCTTCAAACTCCCATATTTCGCGAACGGATTGACGTAACCCAAAAATTCCTATTGCATCTGAAAGTAGAAACTCGCCCGATTACAACGGTATGTTTATTTTTTCCCTAGGCCATTCTGGTTAAGCGTTTGGAGCAGCAGAATTGTGAAAAATTTTTTGCCTTCTCTACCATTTCTTGGCTTCAAACTCCCATATCTCGCGAACGGATTGACCGAACCCAAAAATTCCTATTGCATCTGAAAGTAGAAACTCGCCCGATTACAACGGTATGTGTATTTTTTCCCTAGGCCATTCTGGTTAAGCGTTTGGAGCAGCAGAATTGCGACAAATTTTTTGCCTTCTCAACCATTTCTTGGCTTCAAACTCCCATATCTCGCGAACGGATTGACCTAACCCAAAAATTCTGTTGCATCTGAAAGTAGAAACTCGCCCGATTACAGCGGTATGTGTATTTTTTCCCTTGGCCATTCTGGTTAAGCGTTTGGAGCAGCAGAATTGTGAAAAATTTTTTGCCTTCTCTACCATTTCTTGGCTTCAAACTCCCATATCTCGCGAACGGATTGACCGAACCCAAAAATTCCTTTTGCATCTGAAAGTAGAAACTCGCCCGATTACAACGGTATGTGTATTTTTTCCCTAGGCCATTCTGGTTAAGCGTTTGGAGCAGCAGAATTGCGACAAATTTTTTGCCTTCTCAACCATTTCTTGGCTTCAAACTCCCATATCTCGCGAATGGATTGACCTAACCCAAAAATTCTGTTGCATCTGAAAGTAGAAACTCGCCCGATTACAACGGTACGTGTATTTTTTCCCTTGGCCATTCTGGTTAAGCGTTTGGAGCAGCAGAATTGTGAAAAATTTTTTGCCTTCTCTACCATTTCTTGGCTTCAAACTCCCATATCTCGCGAACAGACTGACCTTACCCAAAAATTCCTATTGCATCTGAAAGTAGAAACTCGCCCGATTACAGCGGTATGTGTATTTTTTCCCTTGGCCATTTTGGTTAAGCGTTTGGAGCAGCAGAATTGCGAAAAATTTTTTGCCTTCTCAACCATTTCTTAGCTTCAAACTCCCATATCTCGCGAACGGATTGACCTAACCCAAAAATTCCTGTTCAATCTGAAAGTAGAAACTCGCCCGATTACAAAGGTATGTGTATTTTTTCCCTAGGCCATTCTGGTTAAGCGTTTGGAGCAGCAGAATTGCGAAAAATTTGTTGTCTTCTCAACCATTTCTTAGCTTCAAACTCCCATATTTCGCGAACGGATTGACGTAACCCAAAAATTCCTATTGCATCTGAAAGTAGAAACTCGCCCGATTACAACGGTATGTTTATTTTTTCCCTAGGCCATTCTGGTTAAGCGTTTGGAGCAGCAGAATTGTGAAAAATTTTTTGCCTTCTCTACCATTTCTTGGCTTCAAACTCCCATATCTCGCGAACGGATTGACCGAACCCAAAAATTCCTATTGCATCTGAAAGTAGAAACTCGCCCGATTACAACGGTATGTGTATTTTTTCCCTAGGCCATTCTGGTTAAGCGTTTGGAGCAGCAGAATTGCGACAAATTTTTTGCCTTCTCAACCATTTCTTGGCTTCAAACTCCCATATCTCGCGAACGGATTGACCTAACCCAAAAATTCTGTTGCATCTGAAAGTAGAAACTCGCCCGATTACAGCGGTATGTGTATTTTTTCCCTTGGCCATTTTGGTTAAGCGTTTGGAGCAGCAGAATTGCGAAAAATTTTTTGCCTTCTCAACCATTTCTTAGCTTCAAACTCCCATATCTCGCGAACGGATTGACCTAACCCAAAAATTCCTGTTCAATCTGAAAGTAGAAACTCGCCCGATTACAAAGGTATGTGTATTTTTTCCCTAGGCCATTCTGGTTAAGCGTTTGGAGCAGCAGAATTGCGAAAAATTTGTTGTCTTCTCAACCATTTCTTAGCTTCAAACTCCCATATTTCGCGAACGGATTGACGTAACCCAAAAATTCCTATTGCATCTGAAAGTAGAAACTCGCCCGATTACAACGGTATGTTTATTTTTTCCCTAGGCCATTCTGGTTAAGCGTTTGGAGCAGCAGAATTGTGAAAAATTTTTTGCCTTCTCTACCATTTCTTGGCTTCAAACTCCCATATCTCGCGAACGGATTGACCGAACCCAAAAATTCCTTTTGCATCTGAAAGTAGAAACTCGCCCGATTACAACGGTATGTGTATTTTTTCCCTAGGCCATTCTGGTTAAGCGTTTGGAGCAGCAGAATTGCGACAAATTTTTTGCCTTCTCAACCATTTCTTGGCTTCAAACTCCCATATCTCGCGAATGGATTGACCTAACCCAAAAATTCTGTTGCATCTGAAAGTAGAAACTCGCCCGATTACAACGGTACGTGTATTTTTTCCCTTGGCCATTCTGGTTAAGCGTTTGGAGCAGCAGAATTGTGAAAAATTTTTTGCCTTCTCTACCATTTCTTGGCTTCAAACTCCCATATCTCGCGAACAGACTGACCTTACCCAAAAATTCCTATTGCATCTGAAAGTAGAAACTCGCCCGATTACAGCGGTATGTGTATTTTTTCCCTTGGCCATTTTGGTTAAGCGTTTGGAGCAGCAGAATTGCGAAAAATTTTTTGCCTTCTCAACCATTTCTTAGCTTCAAACTCCCATCTCTCGCGAACGGATTGACCTAACCCAAAAATTCCTGTTCAATCTGAAAGTAGAAACTCGCCCGATTACAAAGGTATGTGTATTTTTTCCCTAGGCCATTCTGGTTAAGCGTTTGGAGCAGCAGAATTGCGAAAAATTTGTTGTCTTCTCAACCATTTCTTAGCTTCAAACTCCCATATTTCGCGAACGGATTGACGTAACCCAAAAATTCCTATTGCATCTGAAAGTAGAAACTCGCCCGATTACAACGGTATGTGTATTTTTTCCCTAGGCCATTCTGGTTAAGCGTTTGGAGCAGCAGAATTGCGACAAATTTTTTGCCTTCTCAACCATTTCTTGGCTTCAAACTCCCATATCTCGCGAACGGATTGACCTAACCCAAAAATTCTGTTGCATCTGAAAGTAGAAACTCGCCCGATTACAGCGGTATGTGTATTTTTTCCCTTGGCCATTCTGGTTAAGCGTTTGGAGCAGCAGAATTGTGAAAATTTTTTGCCTTCTCTACCATTTCTTGGCTTCAAACTCCCATATCTCGCGAACGGATTGACCGAACCCAAAAATTCCTTTTGCATCTGAAAGTAGAAACTCGCCCGATTACAACGGTATGTGTATTTTTTCCCTAGGCCATTCTGGTTAAGCGTTTGGAGCAGCAGAATTGCGACAAATTTTTTGCCTTCTCAACCATTTCTTGGCTTCAAACTCCCATATCTCGCGAATGGATTGACCTAACCCAAAAATTCTGTTGCATCTGAAAGTAGAAACTCGCCCGATTACAACGGTACGTGTATTTTTTCCCTTGGCCATTCTGGTTAAGCGTTTGGAGCAGCAGAATTGTGAAAAATTTTTTGCCTTCTCTACCATTTCTTGGCTTCAAACTCCCATATCTCGCGAACAGACTGACCTTACCCAAAAATTCCTATTGCATCTGAAAGTAGAAACTCGCCCGATTACAGCGGTATGTGTATTTTTTCCCTTGGCCATTTTGGTTAAGCGTTTGGAGCAGCAGAATTGCGAAAAATTTTTTGCCTTCTCAACCATTTCTTAGCTTCAAACTCCCATATCTCGCGAACGGATTGACCTAACCCAAAAATTCCTGTTCAATCTGAAAGTAGAAACTCGCCCGATTACAAAGGTATGTGTATTTTTTCCCTAGGCCATTCTGGTTAAGCGTTTGGAGCAGCAGAATTGCGAAAAATTTGTTGTCTTCTCAACCATTTCTTAGCTTCAAACTCCCATATTTCGCGAACGGATTGACGTAACCAAAAATTCCTATTGCATCTGAAAGTAGAAACTCGCCCGATTACAACGGTATGTTATTTTTTCCCTAGGCCATTCTGGTTAAGCGTTTGGAGCAGCAGAATTGTGAAAAATTTTTGCCTTCTCTACCATTTCTTGGCTTCAAACTCCCATATCTCGCGAACGGATTGACCGAACCCAAAAATTCCTATTGCATCTGAAAGTAGAAACTCGCCCGATTACAACGGTATGTGTATTTTTTCCCTAGGCCATTCTGGTTAAGCGTTTGGAGCAGCAGAATTGCGACAAATTTTTTGCCTTCTCAACCATTTCTTGGCTTCAAACTCCCATATCTCGCGAACGGATTGACCTAACCCAAAAATTCTGTTGCATCTGAAAGTAGAAACTCGCCCGATTACAGCGGTATGTGTATTTTTTCCCTTGGCCATTTTGGTTAAGCGTTTGGAGCAGCAGAATTGCGAAAAATTTTTTGCCTTCTCAACCATTTCTTAGCTTCAAACTCCCATATCTCGCGAACGGATTGACCTAACCCAAAAATTCCTGTTCAATCTGAAAGTAGAAACTCGCCCGATTACAAAGGTATGTGTATTTTTTCCCTAGGCCATTCTGGTTAAGCGTTTGGAGCAGCAGAATTGCGAAAAATTTGTTGTCTTCTCAACCATTTCTTAGCTTCAAACTCCCATATTTCGCGAACGGATTGACGTAACCCAAAAATTCCTATTGCATCTGAAAGTAGAAACTCGCCCGATTACAACGGTATGTTTATTTTTTCCCTAGGCCATTCTGGTTAAGCGTTTGGAGCAGCAGAATTGTGAAAAATTTTTTGCCTTCTCTACCATTTCTTGGCTTCAAACTCCCATATCTCGCGAACGGATTGACCGAACCCAAAAATTCCTTTTGCATCTGAAAGTAGAAACTCGCCCGATTACAACGGTATGTGTATTTTTTCCCTAGGCCATTCTGGTTAAGCGTTTGGAGCAGCAGAATTGCGACAAATTTTTTGCCTTCTCAACCATTTCTTGGCTTCAAACTCCCATATCTCGCGAATGGATTGACCTAACCCAAAAATTCTGTTGCATCTGAAAGTAGAAACTCGCCCGATTACAACGGTACGTGTATTTTTTCCCTTGGCCATTCTGGTTAAGCGTTTGGAGCAGCAGAATTGTGAAAAATTTTTTGCCTTCTCTACCATTTCTTGGCTTCAAACTCCCATATCTCGCGAACAGACTGACCTTACCCAAAAATTCCTATTGCATCTGAAAGTAGAAACTCGCCCGATTACAGCGGTATGTGTATTTTTTCCCTTGGCCATTTTGGTTAAGCGTTTGGAGCAGCAGAATTGCGAAAAATTTTTTGCCTTCTCAACCATTTCTTAGCTTCAAACTCCCATCTCTCGCGAACGGATTGACCTAACCCAAAAATTCCTATTGCATCTGAAAGTAGAAACTCGCCCGATTACAACGGTATGTGTATTTTTTCCCTAGCCCGTTCTGGTTAAGCGTTTGGAGCAGCAGAATTGTGAAAAATTTTTTGCCTTCTCAACCATTTCTTAATTTCAAACTCTCATATCTCGCGAACGGATTGACCTAACCCAAAAATTCCTATTGCATTTGAAAGTAGAAACTCGCCCGATTACAACGGTATGTGTATTTTTTCCCTAGGCCATTCTGGTTAAGCGTTTGGAGCAGCAGAATTGTGAAAAATTTTTTGCCTTCTCTACCATTTCTTGGCTTCAAACTCCCATATCTCGCGAACGGATTGACCGAACCCAAAAATTCCTATTGCATCTGAAAGTAGAAACTCGCCCGATTACAACGGTATGTGTATTTTTTCCCTAGGCCATTCTGGTTAAGCGTTTGGAGCAGCAGAATTGCGACAAATTTTTTGCCTTCTCAACCATTTCTTGGCTTCAAACTCCCATATCTCGCGAACGGATTGACCTAACCCAAAAATTCTGTTGCATCTGAAAGTAGAAACTCGCCCGATTACAGCGGTATGTGTATTTTTTCCCTTGGCCATTTTGGTTAAGCGTTTGGAGCAGCAGAATTGCGAAAAATTTTTTGCCTTCTCAACCATTTCTTAGCTTCAAACTCCCATATCTCGCGAACGGATTGACCTAACCCAAAAATTCCTGTTCAATCTGAAAGTAGAAACTCGCCCGATTACAAAGGTATGTGTATTTTTTCCCTAGGCCATTCTGGTTAAGCGTTTGGAGCAGCAGAATTGCGACAAATTTTTTGCCTTCTCAACCATTTCTTGGCTTCAAACTCCCATATCTCGCGAACGGATTGACCTAACCCAAAAATTCTGTTGCATCTGAAAGTAGAAACTCGCCCGATTACAACGGTACGTGTATTTTTTCCCTTGGCCATTCTGGTTAAGCGTTTGGAGCAGCAGAATTGTGAAAAATTTTTTGCCTTCTCTACCATTTCTTGGCTTCAAACTCCCATATCTCGCGAACAGACTGACCTTACCCAAAAATTCCTATTGCATCTGAAAGTAGAAACTCGCCCGATTACAGCGGTATGTGTATTTTTTCCCTTGGCCATTTTGGTTAAGCGTTTGGAGCAGCAGAATTGCGAAAAATTTTTTGCCTTCTCAACCATTTCTTAGCTTCAAACTCCCATATCTCGCGAACGGATTGACCTAACCCAAAAATTCCTGTTCAATCTGAAAGTAGAAACTCGCCCGATTACAAAGGTATGTGTATTTTTTCCCTAGGCCATTCTGGTTAAGCGTTTGGAGCAGCAGAATTGCGAAAATTTGTTGTCTTCTCAACCATTTCTTAGCTTCAAACTCCCATATTTCGCGAACGGATTGACGTAACCCAAAAATTCCTATTGCATCTGAAAGTAGAAACTCGCCCGATTACAACGGTATGTTTATTTTTTCCCTAGGCCATTCTGGTTAAGCGTTTGGAGCAGCAGAATTGTGAAAAATTTTTTGCCTTCTCTACCATTTCTTGGCTTCCAACTCCCATATCTCGCGAACGGATTGACCGAACCCAAAAATTCCTATTGCATCTGAAAGTAGAAACTCGCCCGATTACAACGGTATGTGTATTTTTTCCCTAGGCCATTCTGGTTAAGCGTTTGGAGCAGCAGAATTGCGACAAATTTTTTGCCTTCTCAACCATTTCTTGGCTTCAAACTCCCATATCTCGCGAACGGATTGACCTAACCCAAAAATTCTGTTGCATCTGAAAGTAGAAACTCGCCCGATTACAGCGGTATGTGTATTTTTTCCCTTGGCCATTTTGGTTAAGCGTTTGGAGCAGCAGAATTGCGAAAAATTTTTTGCCTTCTCAACCATTTCTTAGCTTCAAACTCCCATATCTCGCGAACGGATTGACCTAACCCAAAAATTCCTGTTCAATCTGAAAGTAGAAACTCGCCCGATTACAAAGGTATGTGTATTTTTTCCCTAGGCCATTCTGGTTAAGCGTTTGGAGCAGCAGAATTGCGAAAAATTTGTTGTCTTCTCAACCATTTCTTAGCTTCAAACTCCCATATTTCGCGAACGGATTGACGTAACCCAAAAATTCCTATTGCATCTGAAAGTAGAAACTCGCCCGATTACAACGGTATGTTTATTTTTTCCCTAGGCCATTCTGGTTAAGCGTTTGGAGCAGCAGAATTGTGAAAAATTTTTTGCCTTCTCTACCATTTCTTGGCTTCAAACTCCCATATCTCGCGAACGGATTGACCGAACCCAAAAATTCCTTTTGCATCTGAAAGTAGAAACTCGCCCGATTACAACGGTATGTGTATTTTTTCCCTAGGCCATTCTGGTTAAGCGTTTGGAGCAGCAGAATTGCGACAAATTTTTTGCCTTCTCAACCATTTCTTGGCTTCAAACTCCCATATCTCGCGAATGGATTGACCTAACCCAAAAATTCTGTTGCATCTGAAAGTAGAAACTCGCCCGATTACAACGGTACGTGTATTTTTTCCCTTGGCCATTCTGGTTAAGCGTTTGGAGCAGCAGAATTGTGAAAAATTTTTTGCCTTCTCTACCATTTCTTGGCTTCAAACTCCCATATCTCGCGAACAGACTGACCTTACCCAAAAATTCCTATTGCATCTGAAAGTAGAAACTCGCCCGATTACAGCGGTATGTGTATTTTTTCCCTTGGCCATTCTGGTTAAGCGTTTGGAGCAGCAGAATTGCGACAAATTTTTTGCCTTCTCAACCATTTCTTGGCTTCAAACTCCCATATCTCGCGAACGGATTGACCTAACCCAAAAATTCTGTTGCATCTGAAAGTAGAAACTCGCCCGATTACAACGGTATGTGTATTTTTTCCCTTGGCCATTCTGGTTAAGCGTTTGGAGCAGCAGAATTGTGAAAAATTTTTTGCCTTCTCTACCATTTCTTGGCTTCAAACTCCCATATCTCGCGAACAGACTGACCTTACCCAAAAATTCCTATTGCATCTGAAAGTAGAAACTCGCCCGATTACAACGGTATGTTTATTTCATCCCTAGGCCATTCTAGTTAAGCGTTTGGAGCAGCAGAAGTGCGAAAAATTTGTTGTCTTCTCAACCATTTCTTAGCTTCAATCTCCCATATTTCGCGAACGGATTGACGTAACCCAAAAATTGCTATTGCATCTGAAAGTAGAAACTCGCCCGATTACAACGGTATGTGTATTTTTTCCCTAGGCCATTCTGGTTAAGCGTTTGGAGCAGCAGAATTGTGAAAAATTTTTTGCCTTCTCAACCATTTCTTGGCTTCAAACTCCCATATCTCGCGAACGAATTGACCTAACCCAAAAATTCCTATTGCATCTGAAAGTAGAAACTCGCCCGATTACAACGGTATGTGTATTTTTTCCCTAGGCCATTCTGGTTAAGCGTTTGGAGCAGCAGAACTGCGAAAAATTTGTTGTCTTCTCAACCATATCTTAGCTTCAAACTCCCATATCTCGCGAACGGATTGACCTAAACCAAAAATTCCTGTTGCGTCTGAAAGTAGAAACTCGCCCGATTACAACGGTATGTGTATTTTTTCCCTAGCCCGTTCTGGTTAAGCGTTTGGAGCAGCAGAATTGTGAAAAATTTTTTGCCTTCTCTACCATTTCTTGGCTTCAAACTCCCATATCTCGCGAACAGACTGACCTAACCCAAAAATTCCTATTCCATCTGAAAGTAGAAACTCGCCCGATTACAACGGTATATGTATTTTTGCCCTTGGCCATTTTGGTTAAGCGTTTGGAGCAGCAGAATTGCGAAAAATTTTTTGCCTTCTCAACCATTTCTTAGCTTCAAACTCCCATATCTCGCGAACGGATTGACCTAACCCAAAAATTCCTGTTCAATCTGAAAGTAGAAACTCGCCCGATTACAAAGGTATGTGTATTTTTTCCCTAGGCCATTCTGGTTAAGCGTTTGGAGCAGCAGAATTGCGAAAAATTTTTTGCCTTCTCAACCATTTCTTGTCTTCAAACTCCCATATCTCGCGAACAGACTGACCTAACCCAAAAATTCCTATTGCATCTGAAAGTAGAAACTCGCCCGATTACAGCGGTATGTGTATTTTTTCCCTTGGCCATTTTGGTTAAGCGTTTGGAGCAGCAGAATTGCGAAAAATTTTTTGCCTTCTCAACCATTTCTTAGTTTCAAACTCCCATATCTCGCGAACGGATTGACCTAACCCAAAAATTCTGTTGCATCTGAAAGTAGAAACTCGCCCGATTACAACGGTATGTGTATTTTTTCCCTTGGCCATTCTGGTTAAGCGTTTGGAGCAGCAGAATTGTGAAAAATTTTTTGCCTTCTCTACCATTTCTTGGCTTCAAACTCCCATATCTCGCGAACAGACTGACCTTACCCAAAAATTCCTATTGCATCTGAAAGTAGAAACTCGCCCGATTACAGCGGTATGTGTATTTTTTCCCTTGGCCATTTTGGTTAAGCGTTTGGAGCAGCAGAATTGCGAAAAATTTTTTGCCTTCTCAACCATTTCTTAGCTTCAAACTCCCATATCTCGCGAACGGATTGACCTAACCCAAAAATTCCTGTTCAATCTGAAAGTAGAAACTCGCCCGATTACAAAGGTATGTGTATTTTTTCCCTAGGCCATTCTGGTTAAGCGTTTGGAGCAGCAGAATTGCGAAAAATTTGTTGTCTTCTCAACCATTTCTTAGCTTCAAACTCCCATATTTCGCGAACGGATTGACGTAACCCAAAAATTCCTATTGCATCTGAAAGTAGAAACTCGCCCGATTACAACGGTATGTTTATTTTTTCCCTAGGCCATTCTGGTTAAGCGTTTGGAGCAGCAGAATTGTGAAAAATTTTTTGCCTTCTCTACCATTTCTTGGCTTCAAACTCCCATATCTCGCGAACGGATTGACCGAACCCAAAAATTCCTATTGCATCTGAAAGTAGAAACTCGCCCGATTACAACGGTATGTGTATTTTTTCCCTAGGCCATTCTGGTTAAGCGTTTGGAGCAGCAGAATTGCGACAAATTTTTTGCCTTCTCAACCATTTCTTGTCTTCAAACTCCCATCTCTCGCGAACGGATTGACCTAACCCAAAAATTCCTATTGCATCTGAAAGTAGAAACTCGCCCGATTACAACGGTATGTGTATTTTTTCCCTAGCCCGTTCTGGTTAAGCGTTTGGAGCAGCAGAATTGTGAAAAATGTTTTGCCTTCTCTACCATTTCTTGGCTTCAATCTCCCATATCTCGCGAACAGACTGACCTAACCCAAAAATTCCTATTGCATCTGAAAGTAGAAACTTGCCCGATTACAGCGGTATGTGTATTTTTTCCCTAGCCCATTCTGGTTAAGCGTTTGGAGCAGCAGAATTGTGAAAAATTTTTTGCCTTCTCAACCATTTCTTAGCTTTAAACTCCCATATCTCGCGAACGGATTGACCTAACCCAAAAATTCTGTTGCATCTGAAAGTAGAAACTCGCCCGATTACAACGGTATGTGTATTTTTTCCCTTGGCCATTCTGGTTAAGCGTTTGGAGCAGCAGAATTGTGAAAAATTTTTTGCCTTCTCTACCATTTCTTGGCTTCAAACTCCCATATCTCGCGAACAGACTGACCTTACCCAAAAATTCCTATTGCATCTGAAAGTAGAAACTCGCCCGATTACAGCGGTATGTGTATTTTTTCCCTTGGCCATTTTGGTTAAGCGTTTGGAGCAGCAGAATTGCGAAAAATTTTTTGCCTTCTCAACCATTTCTTAGCTTCAAACTCCCATCTCTCGCGAACGGATTGACCTAACCCAAAAATTCCTATTGCATCTGAAAGTAGAAACTCGCCCGATTACAACGGTATGCGTATTTTTTCCCTAGCCCGTTCTGGTTAAGCGTTTGGAGCAGCAGAATTGTGAAAAATGTTTTGCCTTCTCTACCATTTCTTTGCTTCAAACTCCCATATCTCGCGAACAGACTGACCTAACCCAAAAATTCCTATTGCATCTGAAAGTAGAAACTCGCCCGATTACAGCGGTATGTGTATTTTTTCCCTTGGCCATTCTGGTTAAGCGTTTGGAGCAGCAGAATTGTGAAAAATTTTTTGCCTACTCTACCATTTCTTGGTTTCAAACTCCCATATTTCGCGAACGGATTGACCAAACCGAAAAATTCCTATTGCATCTGAAAGTAGAAACTCGCCCGATTACAACGGTATGTTTATTTCATCCCTAGGCCATTCTAGTTAAGCGTTTGGAGCAGCAGAAGTGCGAAAAATTTGTTGTCTTTTCAACCATTTCTTAGCTTCAAACTCCCATATTTCGCGAACGGATTGACGTAACCCAAAAATTCCTATTGCATCTGAAAGTAGAAACTCGCCCGATTACAACGGTATGTGTATTTTTTCCCTAGGCCATTCTGGTTAAGCGTTTGGAGCAGCAGAATTGTGAAAAATTTTTTGCCTTCTCAACCATTTCTTGGCTTCAAACTCCCATATCTCGCGAACGAATTGACCTAACCCAAAAATTCCTATTGCATCTGAAAGTAGAAACTCGCCCGATTACAACGGTATGTGTATTTTTTCCCTAGGCCATTCTGGTTAAGCGTTTGGAGCAGCAGAACTGCGAAAAATTTGTTGTCTTCTCAACCATATCTTAGCTTCAAACTCCCATATCTCGCGAACGGATTGACCTAAACCAAAAATTCCTGTTGCGTCTGAAAGTAGAAACTCGCCCGATTACAACGGTATGTGTATTTTTTCCCTAGCCCGTTCTGGTTAAGCGTTTGGAGCAGCAGAATTGTGAAAAATTTTTTGCCTTCTCTACCATTTCTTGGCTTCAAACTCCCATATCTCGCGAACAGACTGACCTAACCCAAAAATTCCTATTCCATCTGAAAGTAGAAACTCGCCCGATTACAACGGTATATGTATTTTTGCCCTTGGCCATTTTGGTTAAGCGTTTGGAGCAGCAGAATTGCGAAAAATTTTTTGCCTTCTCAACCATTTCTTAGCTTCAAACTCCCATATCTCGCGAACGGATTGACCTAACCCAAAAATTCCTGTTCAATCTGAAAGTAGAAACTCGCCCGATTACAAAGGTATGTGTATTTTTTCCCTAGGCCATTCTGGTTAAGCGTTTGGAGCAGCAGAATTGCGAAAAATTTTATGCCTTCTCAACCATTTCTTGTCTTCAAACTCCCATATCTCGCGAACGGATTGACCTAACCCAAAAATTCCTATTGCATCTGAAAGTAGAAACTCGCCCGATTACAACGGTATGTGTATTTTTTCCCTAGGCCATTCTGGTTAAGCGTTCGGAGCCTCAGAATTGCGAAAAATTTTTTGCCTTCTCAACCATTTCTTGTCTTCAAACTCCCATATCTCGCGATCGGATTGACCTAACCCAAAAATTCCTATTGCATCTGAAAGTAGAAACTCGCCCGATTACAACGGTATGTGTATTTTTTCCCTAGCCCATTCTGGTTAAGCGTTTGGAGCAGCAGAATTGTGAAAAATGTTTTGCCTTCTCTACCATTTCTTTGCTTCAAACTCCCATATCTCGCGAACAGACTGACCTAACCCAAAAATTCCTATTGCATCTGAAAGTAGAAACTCGCCCGATTACAGCGGTATGTGTATTTTTTCCCTTGGCCATTCTGGTTAAGCGTTTGGAGCAGCAGAATTGTGAAAAATTTTTTGCCTACTCTACCATTTCTTGGTTTCAAACTCCCATATTTCGCGAACGGATTGACCAAACCGAAAAATTCCTATTGCATCTGAAAGTAGAAACTCGCCCGATTACAAAGGTATGTTTATTTCATCCCTAGGCCATTCTAGTTAAGCGTTTGGAGCAGCAGAAGTGCGAAAAATTTGTTGTCTTTTCAACCATTTCTTAGCTTCAAACTCCCATATTTCGCGAACGGATTGACGTAACCCAAAAATTCCTATTGCATCTGAAAGTAGAAACTCGCCCGATTACAACGGTATGTGTATTTTTTCCCTAGGCCATTCTGGTTAAGCGTTTGGAGCAGCAGAATTGTGAAAAATTTTTTGCCTTCTCAACCATTTCTTGGCTTCAAACTCCCATATCTCGCGAACGAATTGACCTAACCCAAAAATTCCTATTGCATCTGAAAGTAGAAACTCGCCCGATTACAACGGTATGTGTATTTTTTCCCTAGGCCATTCTGGTTAAGCGTTTGGAGCAGCAGAACTGCGAAAAATTTGTTGTCTTCTCAACCATATCTTAGCTTCAAACTCCCATATCTCGCGAACGGATTGACCTAAACCAAAAATTCCTGTTGCGTCTGAAAGTAGAAACTCGCCCGATTACAACGGTATGTGTATTTTTTCCCTAGCCCGTTCTGGTTAAGCGTTTGGAGCAGCAGAATTGTGAAAAATTTTTTGCCTTCTCTACCATTTCTTGGCTTCAAACTCCCATATCTCGCGAACAGACTGACCTAACCCAAAAATTCCTATTCCATCTGAAAGTAGAAACTCGCCCGATTACAACGGTATATGTATTTTTGCCCTTGGCCATTTTGGTTAAGCGTTTGGAGCAGCAGAATTGCGAAAAATTTTTTGCCTTCTCAACCATTTCTTAGCTTCAAACTCCCATATCTCGCGAACGGATTGACCTAACCCAAAAATTCCTGTTCAATCTGAAAGTAGAAACTCGCCCGATTACAAAGGTATGTGTATTTTTTCCCTAGGCCATTCTGGTTAAGCGTTTGGAGCAGCAGAATTGCGAAAAATTTTTTGCCTTCTCAACCATTTCTTGTCTTCAAACTCCCATATCTCGCGAACGGATTGACCTAACCCAAAAATTCCTATTGCATCTGAAAGTAGAAACTCGCCCGATTACAACGGTATGTGTATTTTTTCCCTAGGCCATTCTGGTTAAGCGTTCGGAGCCTCAGAATTGCGAAAAATTTTTTGCCTTCTCAACCATTTCTTGTCTTCAAACTCCCATATCTCGCGATCGGATTGACCTAACCCAAAAATTCCTATTGCATCTGAAAGTAGAAACTCGCCCGATTACAACGGTATGTGTATTTTTTCCCTAGCCCATTCTGGTTAAGCGTTTGGAGCAGCAGAATTGTGAAAAATTTTTTGCCTTCTCTACCATTTCTTGGCTTCAAACTCCCATATCTCGCGAACAGACTGACCTAACCCAAAAATTCCTATTGCATCTGAAAGTAGAAACTCGCCCGATTACAACGGTATGTGTATTTTTTCCCTTGGCCATTTTGGTTAAGCGTTTGGAGCAGCAGAATTGCGAAAAATTTTTTGCCTTCTCAACCATTTCTTAGCTTCAAACTCCCATATCTCGCGAACGGATTGCCCCAACCCAAAAATTCTGTTGCATCTGAAAGTAGAAACTCGCCCGATTACAACTGTATGTGTATTTTTTCCCTAGGCCATTCTGGTTAAGCGTTTGGAGCAGCAGAATTGCGAAAAATTTTTTGCCTTCTCAACCATTTCTTAGCTTCAAACTCCCATATCTCGCGAACGGATTGCCCTAACCCAAAAATTCTGTTGCATCTGAAAGTAGAAACTCGCCCGATTACAACGGTATGTGTTTTTTTTCCCTAGGCCATTCTGGTTAAGCGTTTGGAGCAGCAGAATTGCGAAAAATTTTTTGCCTTCTCAACCATTTCTTGTCTTCAAACTCTCATATCTCGCGAACGGATTGACCTAACCCAAAAATTCCTATTGCATCTGAAAGTAGAAACTCGCCCGATTACAACGGTATGTGTATTTTTTCCCTTGGCCATTCTGGTTAAGCGTTTGGAGCAGCAGAATTGCGAAAAATTTTTTGCCTTCTCAACCATTTCTTGTCTTCAAACTCCCATATCTCGCGAACGGATTGACCTAACCCAAAAATTCCTATTGCATCTGAAAGTAGAAACTCGCCCGGTTACAACGGTATGTGTATTTTTTCCCTAGCCCATTCTGGTTAAGCGTTTGGAGCAGCAGAATTGTGAAAAATTTTTTGCCTTCTCTACCATTTCTTGGCTTCAAACTCCCATATCTCGCAAACAGACTGACCTAACCCAAAAATTCCTATTGCATCTGAAAGTAGAAACTCGCCCGATTACAGCGGTATGTGTATTTTTTCCCTTGGCCATTTTGGTTAAGCGTTTGGAGCAGCAGAATTGCGAAAAATTTTTTGCCTTCTCAACCATTTCTTAGCTTCAAACTCCCATATCTCGCGAACGGATTGCCCCAACCCAAAAATTCTGTTGCATTTGAAAGTAGAAACTCGCCCGATTACAACGGTATGTGTATTTTTTCCCTAGGCCATTCTGGTTAAGCGTTTGGAGCAGCAGAATTGCGAAAAAAATTTTGCCTTCTCAACCATTTCTTAGCTACAAACTCCCATATCTCGCGAACGGATTGCCCTAACCCAAAAATTCTGTTGCATCTGAAAGTAGAAACTCGCCCGATTACAACGGTATGTGTATTTTTTCCCTAGGCCATTCTGGTTAAGCGTTTGGAGCAGCAGAATTGCGAAAAATTTTTTGCCTTCTCAACCATTTCTTGTCTTCAAACTCTCATATCTCGCGAACGGATTGACCTAACCCAAAAATACCTATTGCATCTGAAAGTAGAAACTCGCCCGATTACAACGGTATGTGTATTTTTTCCCTTGGCCATTCTGGTTAAGCGTTTGGAGCAGCAGAATTGCGAAAAATTTTTTGCCTTCTCAACCATTTCTTCTCTTCAAACTCCCATCTCTCGCGAACGGATTGACCTAACCCAAAAATTCCTATTGCATCTGAAAGCAGAAACTCGCACGATTACAACGGTATGTGTATTTTTTCCCTTGGCCATTCTGGTTAAGCGTTTGGAGCAGCAGAATTGTGAACAATTTTTTGCCTTCTCTACCATTTCTTGGTTTCAAACTCCCATATTTCGCGAACGGATTGACCTAACCCAAAAACTCCTATTGCATCTGAAAGTAGAAACTCGCCCGATTACAACGGTATGTTTATTTCTTCCCTAGGCCATTCTAGTTAAGCGTTTGGAGCAGCAGAATTGCAAAAAATTTGATGTCTTCTCAACCATTTCTTAGTTTCAAACTCCCATATCTCGCGAACGGATTGACCTAAACAAAAAATTCCTGTTGCATCTGAAAGTAGAAACTCGCCCGATTACAACGGTATGTGTATTTTTTCCCTAGGCCATTCTGGTTAAGCGTTCGGAGCAGCAGAATTGCGAAAAATTTTTTGCCTTCTCAACCATTTCTTCTCTTCAAACTCCCATCTCTCGCGAACGGATTGACCTAACCCAAAAATTCCTATTGCATCTGAAAGTAGAAACTCGCCCGATTACAACGGTATGTGTATTTTTTCCCTAGCCCATTCTGGTTAAGCGTTTGGAACAGCAGAATTGTGAAAAATTTTTTGCCTTCTCTACCATTTCTTGGCTTCAAACTCCCATATCTCGCGAACAGACTGACCTTACCCAAAAATTCCTATTGCATCTGAAAGTAGAAACTCGCCCGATTACGGCGGTATGTGTATTTTTTCCCTTGGCCATTTTGGTTAAGCGTTTGGAGCAGCAGAATTGCGAAAAATTTTTTGCCTTCTCAACCATTTCTTAGCTTCAAACTCCCATATCTCGCGAACGGATTGACCTAACCCAAAAATTCCTGTTCAATCTGAAAGTAGAAACTCGCCCGATTACAAAGGTATGTGTATTTTTTCCGTAGGCCATTCTGGTTAAGCGTTTGGAGCAGCAGAATGGCGAAAAATTTTTTGCCTTCTCAACCATTTCTTGTCTTCAAACTTCCATATCTCGCGAACGGATTGACCTAACCCAAAAATTCCTATTGCATCTGAAAGTAGAAACTCGCCCGATTACAGCGGTATGTGTATTTTTTCCCTAGGCCATTCTGCTTAAGCGTTTGGAGCAGCAGAATTGCGAAAATTTTTTGCCTTCTCAACCATTTCTTGTCTTCAAACTCCCATATCTCGCGAACGGATTGACCTAACCCAAAAATTCCTATTGCATCTGAAAGTAGAAACTCGCCCGATTACAACGGTATGTGTATTTTTTCCCTAGGCCATTCTGGTTAAGCGTTCGGAGCCTCAGAATTGCGAAAAATTTTTTGCCTTCTCAACCATTTCTTGTCTTCAAACTCCCATATCTCGCGAACGGATTGCCCTAACCCAAAAATTCCTACTGCATCTGAAAGTAGAAATTCGCCCGATTACAACGGTGTGTGTATTTTTTCCCTAGCCCATTCTGGTTAAGCGTTTGGAGCAGCAGAATTGTGAAAAATTTTTTGCCTTCTCTACCATTTCTTGGCTTCAAACTCCCATATCTCGCGAACAGACTGACCTAACCAAAAATTCCTATTGCATCTGAAAGTAGAAACTCGCCCGATTACAGCGGTATGTGTATTTTTTCCCTTGGCCATTTTGGTTAAGCGTTTGGAGCAGCAGAATTGCGAAAAATTTTTTGCCCTCTCAACCATTTCTTAGCTTCAAACTCCCATATCTCGCGAACGGATTGACCTAACCCAAAAATTCCTATTGCATCTGAAAGTAGAAACTCGCCCGATTACAACGGTATGTTTATTTCTTCCCTAGGCCATTCTAGTTAAGCGTTTGGAGCAGCAGAATTGCGAAAAATTTGTTGTCTTCTCAACCATTTCTTAGCTTCAAACTCCCATATCTCGCGAACGGATTGACCTAAACAAAAAATTCCTGTTGCATCTGAAAGTAGAAACTCGCCCGATTACAACGGTATGTGTATTTTTTCCCTAGGCCATTCTGGTTAAGCGTTCGGAGCAGCAGAATTGCGAAAAATTTTTTGCCTTCTCAACCATTTCTTCTCTTCAAACTCCCATCTCTCGCGAACGGATTGACCTAACCCAAAAATTCCTATTGCATCTGAAAGTAGAAACTCGCCCGATTACAACGGTATGTGTATTTTTTCCCTAGCCCATTCTGGTTAAGCGTTTGGAACAGCAGAATTGTGAAAAATTTTTTGCCTTCTCTACCATTTCTTGGCTTCAAACTTCCATATCTCGCGAACGGATTGACCTAACCCAAAAATTCCTATTGCATCTGAAAGTAGAAACTCGCCCGATTACAGCGGTATGTGTATTTTTTCCCTAGGCCATTCTGCTTAAGCGTTTGGAGCAGCAGAATAGCGAAAATTTTTTGCCTTCTCAACCATTTCTTGTCTTCAAACTCCCATATCTCGCGAACGGATTGACCTAACCCAAAAATTCCTATTGCATCTGAAAGTAGAAACTCGCCCGTTTACAACGGTATGTGTATTTTTTCCCTAGGCCATTCTGGTTAAGCGTTCGGAGCCTCAGAATTGCGAAAAATTTTTTGCCTCCTCAACCATTTCTTGTCTTCAAACTCCCATATCTCGCGAACGGATTGACCTAACCCAAAAATTCCTATTGCATCTGAAAGTAGAAACTCGCCCGATTACAACGGTATGTTTATTTCTTCCCTAGGCCATTCTAGTTAAGTGTTTGGAGCAGCAGAAGTGCGAAAAATTTGTTGTCTTCTCAACCATTTCTTGTCTTCAAACCCCCATATCTCGGGAACGGATTCACCTAACCCAAAAATTCCTATTGCATCTGAAAGTAGAAACTAGCCCGATTACAACGGTATGTGTATTTTTTCCCTAGCCCATACTGGTTAAGCGTTTGGAGCAGCAGAATTGTGAAAAATTTTTTGCCTTCTCTACCATTTCTTGGCTTCAAACTCCCATATCTCGCGAACGGATTGACCTAACACAAAAATTCCTATTGCATCAGAAAGTAGAAATTCGCCCGATTACAATGGTATGTGTATTTTTTCCCTAGGCCATTCTGGTTAAGCGTTTGGTGCAGCAGAATTGCGAAAAATTTTTTGCCTTCTCAACCATTTCTTGGCTTCAAAGTCCCATATCTCGCGAACGGATTGACCTAACACAAAAATTCCTATTGCATCTGAAAGTAGAAACTCGCCCGATTACAACGGTATGTTTATTTCTTCCCTAGGCCATTCTAGTTAAGCGTTTGGAGCAGCAGAAGTGCAAAAAATTTGTTGTCTTCTCAAGCATTTCTTAGCTTCAAACTCCCATATCTCGCGAACGGATTGACGTAACCCAAAAATTCCTATTGCATCTGAAAGTAGAAACTCGCCCGATTACAACGGTATGTTTATTTCTTCCCTAGGCCATTCTAGTTAAGTGTTTGGAGCAGCAGAAGTGCGAAAAATTTGTTGTCTTCTCAACCATTTCTTGTCTTCAAACTCCCATATCTCGGTAACGGATTGTCCTAAACCAAAAATTCCTGTTGCATCTGAAAGCAGAAACTCGCCCGATTACAACGGTATGTGTATTTTTTCCCTAGGCCATTCTGGTTAAGCGTTCGGAGCAGCAGAATTGCGAAAAATTTTTTGCCTTCTCAACCATTTCTTGTCTTCAAACTCCCATATCTCGCGAACGGATTGACCTAACCCAAAAATTCCTATTGCATCTGAAAGTAGAAACTCGCCCGATTACAACGGTATGTGTATTTTTTCCCTAGGCCATTCTGGTTAAGCGTTTGGAGCAGCAGAATTGCGAAAAATTTTTTGCCTTCTCAACCATTTCTTGTCTTCAAACTCCCATATCTCGCGAACGGATTGACCTAACCCAAATATTCCTATTGCATCTGAAAGTAGAAACTCGCCCGATTACAACGGTATGTGTATTTTTTCCCATGGCCATTCTGGTTAAGCGTTTGGAGCAGCAGAATTGTGAAAAATTTTTTGCCTTCTCTACCATTTCTTGGTTTCAAACTCCCATATTTCGCGAACGGATTGACCTAACCCAAAACTTCCTATTGCATCTGAAAGGAGAAACTCGCCCGATTACAACGGTATGTTTATTTCCTCCCTAGGCCATTCTAGTTAAGCGTTTGGAGCAGCAGAAGAGCAAAAAATTTGTTGTCTTCTCAACCATTTCTTAGCTTCAAACTCCCATATCTCGCGAACGGATTGTCCTAAACCAAAGATTCCTGTTGCATCTGAAAGTAGAAACTCGCCCGATTACAACGGTATGTGCATTTTTTCCCTAGGCCATTCTGGTTAAGCGTTCGGAGCAGCAGAATTTCGAAAAATTTTTTGCCTTCTCAACCATTTCTTGTCTTCAAACTCCCATATCTCGCGAACGGATTGACCTAACCCAAAAATTCCTATTGCATCTGAAAGTAGAAACTCGCCCGATTACAACGGTATGTGTATTTTTTCCCTAGCCCATTCTGGTTAAGCGTTTGGAGCAGCAGAATTGTGAAAAATTTTTTGCCTTCTCTACCATTTCTTAGCTTCAAACTCCCATATTTCGCGAACGGATTGACCTAACCCAAAAATTCCTATTGCATCTGAAAGTAGAAACTCGCCCGATTACAACGGTATGTGTATTTTTTCCCTAGCCCATTCTAGTTAAGCGTTTGGAGCAGCAGAATTGTGAAAAATTTTTTGCCTTCTCTACCATTTCTTGGCTTCAAACTCCCATATCTCGGGAACAGACTGACCTAACCCAAAAATTCCTATTGCATCTGAAAGTAGAAACTCTCCCGATTACAGCGGTATGTGTATTTTTTCCCTTGGCCATTTTGGTTAAGCGTTTGGAGCAGCAGAATTGCGAAAAATTTTTTGCCTTCTCAACCATTTCTTAGCTTCAAACTCCCATATCTCGCGAACGGATTGACCTAACCCAAAAATTCTGTTGCATCTGAAAGTAGAAACTCGCCCGATTACAACGGTATGTGTATTTTTTCCCTAGGCCATTCTGGTTAAGCGTTTGGAGCAGCAGAATTGCGAAAAATTTTTTGACTTCTCAACCATTTCTTGGCTTCAAACTCCCATATCTCGCGAACGGAATGACCTAACCCAAAAATTCCTATTGCATCTGAAAGTAGAAACTCGCCCGATTACAACGGTATGTGTATTTTTTCCTAGGCCATTCTGGTTAAGCGTTTGGAGCAGCAGAACTGCGAAAAATTTGTTGTCTTCTCAACCATTTCTTAGCTTCAAACTCCCATATCTCGCGAACGGATTGACCTAAACCAAAAATTCCTGTTGCATCTGAAAGTAGAAACTCGCCCGATTACAACGGTATGTGTATTTTTTCGCTAGTCCATTCTGGTTAAGCGTTCGGAGCAGCAGAATTGCGAAAAATTTTTTGCCTTCTCAACCATTTCTTGTCTTCAAACTCCCATATCTCGCGAACGGATTGACCTAACCCAAAAATTCCTACTGCATCTGAAAGTAGAAACTCGCCCGATTACAACGGTATGTGTATTTTTTCCCTAGGCCATTCTGGTTAAGCGTTCGGAGCAGCAGAATTGCGAAAAATTTTTTGCCTTCTCAACCATTTCTTGTCTTCAAACTCCCATATCTCGCGAACGGATTGACCTAACCCAAAAATTCCTATTGCATCTGAAAGTAGAAACTCGCCCGATTACAACGGTATGTGTATTTTTTCCCTAGCCCATTCTAGTTAAGCGTTTGGAGCAGCAGAATTGTGAAAAATTTTTTGCCTTCTCTACCATTTCTTGGCTTCAAACTCCCATATCTCGGGAACAGACTGACCTAACCCAAAAATTCCTATTGCATCTGAAAGTAGAAACTCTCCCGATTACAGCGGTATGTGTATTTTTTCCCTTGGCCATTTTGGTTAAGCGTTTGGAGCAGCAGAATTGCGAAAAATTTTTTGCCTTCTCAACCATTTCTTAGCTTCAAACTCCCATATCTCGCGAACGGATTGACCTAACCCAAAAATTCTGTTGCATCTGAAAGTAGAAACTCGCCCGATTACAACGGTATGTGTATTTTTTCCCTAGGCCAATCTGGTTAAGCGTTTGGAGCAGCAGAATTGCGAAAAATTTTTTGCCTTCTCAACGATTTCTTGGCTTCAAACTCCCATATCTCGCGAACGGAATGACCTAACCCAAAAATTCCTATTGCATCTGAAAGTAGAAACTCGCCCGATTACAACGGTATGTGTATTTTTTCCTAGGCCATTCTGGTTAAGCGTTTGGAGCAGCAGAACTGCGAAAAATTTGTTGTCTTCTCAACCATTTCTTAGCTTCAAACTCCCATATCTCGCGAACGGATTGACCTAAACCAAAAATTCCTGTTGCATCTGAAAGTAGAAACTCGCCCGATTACAACGGTATGTGTATTTTTTCGCTAGTCCATTCTGGTTAAGCGTTCGGAGCAGCAGAATTGCGAAAAATTTTTTGCCTTCTCAACCATTTCTTGTCTTCAAACTCCCATATCTCGCGAACGGATTGACCTAACCCAAAAATTCCTACTGCATCTGAAAGTAGAAACTCGCCCGATTACAACGGTATGTGTATTTTTTCCCTAGGCCATTCTGGTTAAGCTTTCGGAGCAGCAGAATTGCGAAAAATTTTTTGCCTTCTCAACCATTTCTTGTCTTCAAACTCCCATATCTCGCGAACGGATTGACCTAACCCAAAAATTCCTATTGCATCTGAAAGTAGAAACTCGCCCGATTACAACGGTATGTGTATTTTTTCCCTAGCCCATTCTTGTTAAGCGTTTGGAGCAGCAGAATTGTGAAAAATTTTTTGCCTTCTCTACCATTTCTTGGCTTCAAACTCCCATATCTCGGGAACAGACTGACCTAACCCAAAAAATTCCTATTGCATCTGAAAGTAGAAACTCGCCCGATTACAGCAGTATGTGTATTTTTTCCCTTGGCCATTTTGGTTAAGCGTTTGGAGCAGCAGAATTGCGAAAAATTTTTTGCCTTCTCAACCATTTCTTAGCTTCAAACTCCCATATCTCGCGAACAGATTGACCTAACCCAAAAATTCTGTTGCATCTGAAAGTAGAAACTCGCCCGATTACAACGGTATGTGTATTTTTTCCCTAGGCCATTCTGGTTAAGCGTTTGGAGCAGCAGAATTGCGAAAAATTTTTTGCCTTCTCAACCATTTCTTGGCTTCAAACTCCCATATCTCGCTAACGAATTGACGTAACCCAAAAATTCCTATTGCATCTGAAAGTAGAGACTCGCCCGATTACAACGGTATGTGTATTTTTTCCCTAGGCCATTCTGGTTAAGCGTTTGGAGCAGCAGAATTGCGAAAAATTTTTTGCCTTCTCAACCATTTCTTGTCTTCAAACTCCCATATCTCGCGAACGGATTGACCTAACCCAAAAATTCCTATTGCATCTGAAAGTAGAAACTCGCCCGATTACAACGGTATGTGTATTTTTTCCCTTGGCCATTCTGGTTAAGCGTTTGGAGCAGCAGAATTGTGAAAAATTTTTTGCCTTCTCTACCATTTCTTGGTTTCAAACTCCCATATTTCGCGAACGGATTGACCTAACCCAAAAATTCCTATGGCATCTGAAAGTAGAAACTCGCCCGATTACAACGGTATGTTTATTTCTTCCCTAGGCCATTCTAGTTAAGCGTTTGGAGCAGCAGAAGTGCAAAAAATTTGTTGTCTTCTCAACCATTTCTTAGCGTCAAACTCCCATATCTCGCGAACGGATTGACGTAACCCAAAAATTCCTATTGCATCTGAAAGTAGAAACTCGCCCGATTACAACGGTATGTTTATTTCTTCCCTAGATCATTCTAGATAAGTGTTTGGAGCAGCAGAAGTGCGAAAAATTTTTTGCCTTCTCAACCATTTCTTGTCTTCAAACTCCCATATCTCGCGAACGGATTGACCTAACCCAAAAATTCCTATTGCATCTGAAAGTAGAAACTCGCCCGATTACAACGGTATGTGTATTTTTTCCCTAGCCCATTCTGGTTAAGCGTTTGGAGCAGCAGAATTGTGAAAAATTTTTTGCCTTCTCTACCATTTCTTGGCTTCAAACTCCCATATCTCGCGAACAGACTGACCTAACCCAAAAATTCCTATTGCATCTGAAAGTAGAAACTCGCCCGATTACAGCGGTATGTGTATTTTTTCCCTTGGCCATTTTGGTTAAGCGTTTGGAGCAGCAGAATTGCGAAAAATTTTTTGCCTTCTCAACCTATTCTTAGCTTCAAACTCCCATATCTCGCGAACGGATTGCCCCAACCCAAAAATTCTGTTGCATCTGAAAGTAGAAACTCGCCCGATTACAACGGTATGTGTATTTTTTCCCTAGGCCATTCTGGTTAAGCGTTTGGAGCAGCAGAATTGCGAAAAATTTTTTGCCTTCTCAACCATTTCTTAGCTTCAAACTCCCATATCTCGCGAACGGATTGCCCTAACCCAAAAATTCTGTTGCATCTGAAAGTAGAAACTCGCCCGATTACAACGGTATGTGTATTTTTTCCCTAGGCCATTCTGGTTAAGCGTTTGGAGCAGCAGAATTGCGAAAAATTTTTTGCCTTCTCAACCATTTCTTGTCTTCAAACTCTCATATCTCGCGAACGGATTGACCTAACCCAAAAATTCCTATTGCATCTGAAAGTAGAAACTCGCCCGATTACAACGGTATGTGTATTTTTTCCCTTGGCCATTCTGGTTAAGCGTTTGGAGCAGCAGAATTGCGAAAAATTTTTTGCCTTCTCAACCATTTCTTCTCTTCAAACTCCCATCTCTCGCGAACGGATTGACCTAACCCAAAAATTCCTATTGCATCTGAAAGTAGAAACTCGCCCGATTACAACGGTATGTGTATTTTTTCCCTTGGCCATTCTGGTTAAGCGTTCGGAGCAGCAGAATTGCGAAAAATTTTTTGCCTTCTCAACCATTTCTTGTCTTCAAACTCCCATATCTCGCGAACGGATTGACCTAACCCAAAAATTCCTACTGCATCTGAAAGTAGAAACTCGCCCGATTACAACGGTATGTGTATTTTTTCCCTAGGCCATTCTGGTTAAGCGTTTGGAGCAGCAGAATTGCGAAAAATCTTTTGCCTTCTCAACCATTTCTTGGCTTCAAAGTCCCATTTCTCGCGAACGGATTGACCTAACCCAAAAATTCCTATTGCATCTGAAAGTAGAAACTCGCCCGATTACAGCGGTATGTGTATTTTTTCCCTTGGCCATTTTGGTTAAGCGTTTGGAGCAGCAGAATTGCGAAAAATTTTTTGCCTTCTCAACCATTTCTTGGCTTCAAACTCCCATATCTCGCGAACGGATTGACCTAACCCAAAAATTCTGATGCATCTGAAAGTAGAAACTCGCCCGATTACAACGGTATGTGTATTTTTTCCCTAGGCCATTCTGGTTAAGCTTTCGGAGCAGCAGAATTGCGAAAAATTTTTTGCCTTCTCAACCATTTCTTGGCTTCAAACTCCCATATCTCGCTAACGAATTGACGTAACCCAAAAATTCCTATTGCATCTGAAAGTAGAGACTCGCCCGATTACAACGGTATGTGTATTTTTTCCCTAGGCCATTCTGGTTAAGCGTTTGGAGCAGCAGAATTGCGAAAAATTTTTTGCCTTCTCAACCATTTCTTGTCTTCAAACTCCCATATCTCGCGAACGGATTGACCTAACCAAAAAATTCCTATTGCATCTGAAAGTAGAAACTCGCCCGATTACAACGGTATGTGTATTTTTTCCCTTGGCCATTCTGGTTAAGCGTTTGGAGCAGCAGAATTGTGAAAAATTTTTTGCCTTCTCTACCATTTCTTGGTTTCAAACTCCCATATTTCGCGAACGGATTGACCTAACCCAAAAATTCCTATTGCATCTGAAAGTAGAAACTCGCCCGATTACAACGGTATGTTTATTTCTTCCCTAGGCCATTCTAGTTAAGCGTTTGGAGCAGCAGAAGTGCAAAAAATTTGTTGTCTTCTCAACCATTTCTTAGCGTCAAACTCCCATATCTCGCGAACGGATTGACGTAACCCAAAAATTCCTATTGCATCTGAAAGTAGAAATTCGCCCGATTACAACGGTATGTTTATTTCTTCCCTAGATCATTCTAGATAAGTGTTTGGAGCAGCAGAAGTGCGAAAAATTTTTTGCCTTCTCAACCATTTCTTGTCTTCAAACTCCCATATCTCGCGAACGGATTGACCTAACCCAAAAATTCCTATTGCATCTGAAAGTAGAAACTCGCCCGATTACAACGGTATGTGTATTTTTTCCCTAGCCCATTCTGGTTAAGCGTTTGGAGCAGCAGAATTGTGAAAAATTTTTTGCCTTCTCTACCATTTCTTGGCTTCAAACTCCCATATCTCGCGAACAGACTGACCTAACCCAAAAATTCCTATTGCATCTGAAAGTAGAAACTCGCCCGATTACAGCGGTATGTGTATTTTTTCCCTTGGCCATTTTGGTTAAGCGTTTGGAGCAGCAGAATTGCGAAAAATTTTTTGCCTTCTCAACCTATTCTTAGCTTCAAACTCCCATATCTCGCGAACGGATTGCCCCAACCCAAAAATTCTGTTGCATCTGAAAGTAGAAACTCGCCCGATTACAACGGTATGTGTATTTTTTCCCTAGGCCATTCTGGTTAAGCGTTTGGAGCAGCAGAATTGCGAAAAATTTTTTGCCTTCTCAACCATTTCTTAGCTTCAAACTCCCATATCTCGCGAACGGATTGCCCTAACCCAAAAATTCTGTTGCATCTGAAAGTAGAAACTCGCCCGATTACAACGGTATGTGTATTTTTTCCCTAGGCCATTCTGGTTAAGCGTTTGGAGCAGCAGAATTGCGAAAAATTTTTTGCCTTCTCAACCATTTCTTGTCTTCAAACTCTCATATCTCGCGAACGGATTGACCTAACCCAAAAATTCCTATTGCATCTGAAAGTAGAAACTCGCCCGATTACAACGGTATGTGTATTTTTTCCCTTGGCCATTCTGGTTAAGCGTTTGGAGCAGCAGAATTGCGAAAAATTTTTTGCCTTCTCAACCATTTCTTGTCTTCAAACTCTCATATCTCGCGAACGGATTGACCTAACCCAAAAATTCCTATTGCATCTGAAAGTAGAAACTCGCCCGATTACAACGGTATGTGTATTTTTTCCCTTGGCCATTCTGGTTAAGCGTTTGGAGCAGCAGAATTGCGAAAAATTTTTTGCCTTCTCAACCATTTCTTCTCTTCAAACTCCCATCTCTCGCGAACGGATTGACCTAACCCAAAAATTCCTATTGCATCTGAAAGTAGAAACTCGCCCGATTACAACGGTATGTGTATTTTTTCCCTTGGCCATTCTGGTTAAGCGTTCGGAGCAGCAGAATTGCGAAAAATTTTTTGCCTTCTCAACCATTTCTTGTCTTCAAACTCCCATATCTCGCGAACGGATTGACCTAACCCAAAAATTCCTACTGCATCTGAAAGTAGAAACTCGCCCGATTACAACGGTATGTGTATTTTTTCCCTAGGCCATTCTGGTTAAGCGTTTGGAGCAGCAGAATTGCGAAAAATTTTTTGCCTTCTCAACCATTTCTTGGCTTCAAAGTCCCATTTCTCGCGAACGGATTGACCTAACCCAAAAATTCCTATTGCATCTGAAAGTAGAAACTCGCCCGATTACAGCGGTATGTGTATTTTTTCCCTTGGCCATTTTGGTTAAGCGTTTGGAGCAGCAGAATTGCGAAAAATTTTTTGCCTTCTCAACCATTTCTTGGCTTCAAACTCCCATATCTCGCGAACGGATTGACCTAACCCAAAAATTCTGATGCATCTGAAAGTAGAAACTCGCCCGATTACAACGGTATGTGTATTTTTTCCCTAGGCCATTCTGGTTAAGCTTTCGGAGCAGCAGAATTGCGAAAAATTTTTTGCCTTCTCAACCATTTCTTGGCTTCAAACTCCCATATCTCGCTAACGAATTGACGTAACCCAAAAATTCCTATTGCATCTGAAAGTAGAGACTCGCCCGATTACAACGGTATGTGTATTTTTTCCCTAGGCCATTCTGGTTAAGCGTTTGGAGCAGCAGAATTGCGAAAAATTTTTTGCCTTCTCAACCATTTCTTGTCTTCAAACTCCCATATCTCGCGAACGGATTGACCTAACCAAAAAATTCCTATTGCATCTGAAAGTAGAAACTCGCCCGATTACAACGGTATGTGTATTTTTTTCCCTTGGCCATTCTGGTTAAGCGTTTGGAGCAGCAGAATTGCGAAAAATTTTTTGCCTTCTCAACCATTTCTTGTCTTCAAACTCCCATATCTCGCGAACGAATTGACGTAACCCAAAAATTCCTATTGCATCTGAAAGTAGAGACTCGCCCGATTACAACGGTATGTTTATTTCTTCCCTAGATCATTCTAGATAAGTGTTTGGAGCAGCAGAAGTGCGAAAAATTTTTTGCCTTCTCAACCATTTCTTGTCTTCAAACTCCCATATCTCGCGAACGGATTGACCTAACCCAAAAATTCCTATTGCATCTGAAAGTAGAAACTCGCCCGATTACAACGGTATGTGTATTTTTTCCCTAGCCCATTCTGGTTAAGCGTTTGGAGCAGCAGAATTGTGAAAAATTTTTTGCCTTCTCTACCATTTCTTGGCTTCAAACTCCCATATCTCGCGAACAGACTGACCTAACCCAAAAATTCCTATTGCATCTGAAAGTAGAAACTCGCCCGATTACAGCGGTATGTGTATTTTTTCCCTTGGCCATTTTGGTTAAGCGTTTGGAGCAGCAGAATTGCGAAAAATTTTTTGCCTTCTCAACCTATTCTTAGCTTCAAACTCCCATATCTCGCGAACGGATTGCCCCAACCCAAAAATTCTGTTGCATCTGAAAGTAGAAACTCGCCCGATTACAACGGTATGTGTATTTTTTCCCTAGGCCATTCTGGTTAAGCGTTTGGAGCAGCAGAATTGCGAAAAATTTTTTGCCTTCTCAACCATTTCTTAGCTTCAAACTCCCATATCTCGCGAACGGATTGCCCTAACCCAAAAATTCTGTTGCATCTGAAAGTAGAAACTCGCCCGATTACAACGGTATGTGTATTTTTTCCCTAGGCCATTCTGGTTAAGCGTTTGGAGCAGCAGAATTGCGAAAAATTTTTTGCCTTCTCAACCATTTCTTGTCTTCAAACTCTCATATCTCGCGAACGGATTGACCTAACCCAAAAATTCCTATTGCATCTGAAAGTAGAAACTCGCCCGATTACAACGGTATGTGTATTTTTTCCCTTGGCCATTCTGGTTAAGCGTTTGGAGCAGCAGAATTGCGAAAAATTTTTTGCCTTCTCAACCATTTCTTCTCTTCAAACTCCCATCTCTCGCGAACGGATTGACCTAACCCAAAAATTCCTATTGCATCTGAAAGTAGAAACTCGCCCGATTACAACGGTATGTGTATTTTTTCCCTTGGCCATTCTGGTTAAGCGTTCGGAGCAGCAGAATTGCGAAAAATTTTTTGCCTTCTCAACCATTTCTTGTCTTCAAACTCCCATATCTCGCGAACGGATTGACCTAACCCAAAAATTCCTACTGCATCTGAAAGTAGAAACTCGCCCGATTACAACGGTATGTGTATTTTTTCCCTAGGCCATTCTGGTTAAGCGTTTGGAGCAGCAGAATTGCGAAAAATTTTTTGCCTTCTCAACCATTTCTTGTCTTCAAACTCTCATATCTCGCGAACGGATTGACCTAACCCAAAAATTCCTATTGCATCTGAAAGTAGAAACTCGCCCGATTACAACGGTATGTGTATTTTTTCCCTTGGCCATTCTGGTTAAGCGTTTGGAGCAGCAGAATTGCGAAAAATTTTTTGCCTTCTCAACCATTTCTTCTCTTCAAACTCCCATCTCTCGCGAACGGATTGACCTAACCCAAAAATTCCTATTGCATCTGAAAGCAGAAACTCGCACGATTACAACGGTATGTGTATTTTTTCCCTTGGCCATTCTGGTTAAGCGTTTGGAGCAGCAGAATTGTGAACAATTTTTTGCCTTCTCTACCATTTCTTGGTTTCAAACTCCCATATTTCGCGAACGGATTGACCTAACCCAAAAACTCCTATTGCATCTGAAAGTAGAAACTCGCCCGATTACAACGGTATGTTTATTTCTTCCCTAGGCCATTCTAGTTAAGCGTTTGGAGCAGCAGAATTGCAAAAAATTTGATGTCTTCTCAACCATTTCTTAGCTTCAAACTCCCATATCTCGCGAACGGATTGACCTAAACAAAAAATTCCTGTTGCATCTGAAAGTAGAAACTCGCCCGATTACAACGGTATGTGTATTTTTTCCCTAGGCCATTCTGGTTAAGCGTTCGGAGCAGCAGAATTGCGAAAAATTTTTTGCCTTCTCAACCATTTCTTCTCTTCAAACTCCCATCTCTCGCGAACGGATTGACCTAACCCAAAAATTCCTATTGCATCTGAAAGTAGAAACTCGCCCGATTACAACGGTATGTGTATTTTTTCCCTAGCCCATTCTGGTTAAGCGTTTGGAACAGCAGAATTGTGAAAAATTTTTTGCCTTCTCTACCATTTCTTGGCTTCAAACTCCCATATCTCGCGAACAGACTGACCTTACCCAAAAATTCCTATTGCATCTGAAAGTAGAAACTCGCCCGATTACAACGGTATGTTTATTTCTTCCCTAGGCCATTCTAGTTAAGCGTTTGGAGCAGCAGAATTGCGAAAAATTTGTTGTCTTCTCAACCATTTCTTAGCTTCAAACTCCCATATCTCGCGAACGGATTGACCTAAACAAAAAATTCCTGTTGCATCTGAAAGTAGAAACTCGCCCGATTACAACGGTATGTGTATTTTTTCCCTAGGCCATTCTGGTTAAGCGTTCGGAGCAGCAGAATTGCGAAAAATTTTTTGCCTTCTCAACCATTTCTTCTCTTCAAACTCCCATCTCTCGCGAACGGATTGACCTAACCCAAAAATTCCTATTGCATCTGAAAGTAGAAACTCGCCCGATTACAACGGTATGTGTATTTTTTCCCTAGCCCATTCTGGTTAAGCGTTTGGAACAGCAGAATTGTGAAAAATTTTTTGCCTTCTCTACCATTTCTTGGCTTCAAACTTCCATATCTCGCGAACGGATTGACCTAACCCAAAAATTCCTATTGCATCTGAAAGTAGAAACTCGCCCGATTACAGCGGTATGTGTATTGTTTCCCTAGGCCATTCTGCTTAAGCGTTTGGAGCAGCAGAATAGCGAAAATTTTTTGCCTTCTCAACCATTTCTTGTCTTCAAACTCCCATATCTCGCGAACGGATTGACCTAACCCAAAAATTCCTATTGCATCTGAAAGTAGAAACTCGCCCGATTACAACGGTATGTGTATTTTTTCCCTAGGCCATTCTGGTTAAGCGTTCGGAGCCTCAGAATTGCGAAAAATTTTTTGCCTTCTCAACCATTTCTTGTCTTCAAACTCCCATATCTCGCGAACGGATTGACCTAACCCAAAAATTCCTATTGCATCTGAAAGTAGAAACTCGCCCGATTACAACGGTATGTTTATTTCTTCCCTAGGCAATTCTAGTTAAGTGTTTGGAGCAGCAGAAGTGCGAAAAATTTGTTGTCTTCTCAACCATTTCTTGTCTTCAAACCCCCATATCTCGGGAACGGATTGACCTAACCCAAAAATTCCTATTGCATCTGAAAGTAGAAACTCGCCCGATTACAACGGTATGTGTATTTTTTCCCTAGCCCATACTGGTTAAGCGTTTGGAGCAGCAGAATTGTGAAAAATTTTTTGCCTTCTCTACCATTTCTTGGCTTCAAACTCCCATATCTCGCGAACGGATTGACCTAACACAAAAATTCCTATTGCATCAGAAAGTAGAAATTCGCCCGATTACAATGGTATGTGTATTTTTTCCCTAGGCCATTCTGGTTAAGCGTTTGGTGCAGCAGAATTGCGAAAAATTTTTTGCCTTCTCAACCATTTCTTGGCTTCAAAGTCCCATATCTCGCGAACGGATTGACCTAACACAAAAATTCCTATTGCATCTGAAAGTAGAAACTCGCCCGATTACAACGGTATGTTTATTTCTTCCCTAGGCCATTCTAGTTAAGCGTTTGGAGCAGCAGAAGTGCAACAAAAATTTTGGTGTCTTCTCAACCATTTCTTAGCTTCAAACTCCCATATCTCGCGAACGGATTGACGTAACCCAAAAATTCCTATTGCATCTGAAAGTAGAAACTCGCCCGATTACAACGGTATGTGTATTTTTTCCCTAGGCCATTCTGGTTAAGCGTTTGGAGCAGCAGAATTGCGAAAAATTTTTTGCCTTCTCAACCATTTCTTGTCTTCAAACTCCCATATCTCGCGAACGGATTGACCTAACCCAAATATTCCTATTGCATCTGAAAGTAGAAACTCGCCCGATTACAACGGTATGTGTATTTTTTCCCTTGGCCATTCTGGTTAAGCGTTTGGAGCAGCAGAATTGTGAAAAATTTTTTGCCTTCTCTACCATTTCTTGGTTTCAAACTCCCATATTTCGCGAACGGATTGACCTAACCCAAAAATTCCTATTGCATCTGAAAGGAGAAACTCGCCCGATTACAACGGTATGTTTATTTCTTCCCTAGGCCATTCTAGTTAAGTGTTTGGAGCAGCAGAAGTGCGAAAAATTTGTTGTCTTCTCAACCATTTCTTAGCTTCAAACTCCCATATCTCGCGAACGGATTGACGTAACCCAAAAATTCCTATTGCATCTGAAAGTAGAAACTCGCCCGATTACAACGGTATGTTTATTTCTTCCCTAGGCCATTCTAGTTAAGTGTTTGGAGCAGCAGAAGTGCGAAAAATTTGTTGTCTTCTCAACCATTTCTTGTCTTCAAACTCCCATATCTCGGGAACGGATTGTCCTAAACCAAAAATTCCTGTTGCATCTGAAAGCAGAAACTCGCCCGATTACAACGGTATGTGTATTTTTTCCCTAGGCCATTCTGGTTAAGCGTTCGGAGCAGCAGAATTGCGAAAAATTTTTTGCCTTCTCAACCATTTCTTGTCTTCAAACTCCCATATCTCGCGAACGGATTGACCTAACCCAAAAATTCCTATTGCATCTGAAAGTAGAAACTCGCCCGATTACAACGGTATGTGTATTTTTTCCCTAGGCCATTCTGGTTAAGCGTTTGGAGCAGCAGAATTGCGAAAAATTTTTTGCCTTCTCAACCATTTCTTGTCTTCAAACTCCCATATCTCGCGAACGGATTGACCTAACCCAAATATTCCTATTGCATCTGAAAGTAGAAACTCGCCCGATTACAACGGTATGTGTATTTTTTCCCTTGGCCATTCTGGTTAAGCGTTTGGAGCAGCAGAATTGTGAAAAATTTTTTGCCTTCTCTACCATTTCTTGGTTTCAAACTCCCATATTTCGCGAACGGATTGACCTAACCCAAAAATTCCTATTGCATCTGAAAGGAGAAACTCGCCCGATTACAACGGTATGTTTATTTCTTCCCTAGGCCATTCTAGTTAAGCGTTTGGAGCAGCAGAAGTGCAAAAAATTTGTTGTCTTCTCAACCATTTCTTAGCTTCAAACTCCCATATCTCGCGAACGGATTGTCCTAAACCAAAGATTCCTGTTGCATCTGAAAGTAGAAACTCGCCCGATTACAACGGTATGTGCATTTTTTCCCTAGGCCATTCTGGTTAAGCGTTCGGAGCAGCAGAATTTCGAAAAATTTTTTGCCTTCTCAACCATTTCTTGTCTTCAAACTCCCATATCTCGCGAACGGATTGACCTAACCCAAAAATTCCTATTGCATCTGAAAGTAGAAACTCGCCCGATTACAACGGTATGTGTATTTTTTCCCTAGCCCATTCTGGTTAAGCGTTTGGAGCAGCAGAATTGTGAAAAATTTTTTGCCTTCTCTACCATTTCTTAGCTTCAAACTCCCATATTTCGCGAACGGATTGACCTAACCCAAAAATTCCTATTGCATCTGAAAGTAGAAACTCGCCCGATTACAACGGTATGTGTATTTTTTCCCTAGCCCATTCTAGTTAAGCGTTTGGAGCAGCAGAATTGTGAAAAATTTTTTGCCTTCTCTACCATTTCTTGGCTTCAAACTCCCATATCTCGGGAACAGACTGACCTAACCCAAAAATTCCTATTGCATCTGAAAGTAGAAACTCTCCCGATTACAACGGTATGTGTATTTTTTCCTAGGCCATTCTGGTTAAGCGTTTGGAGCAGCAGAACTGCGAAAAATTTGTTGTCTTCTCAACCATTTCTTAGCTTCAAACTCCCATATCTCGCGAACGGATTGACCTAAACCAAAAATTCCTGTTGCATCTGAAAGTAGAAACTCGCCCGATTACAACGGTATGTGTATTTTTTCGCTAGTCCATTCTGGTTAAGCGTTCGGAGCAGCAGAATTGCGAAAAATTTTTTGCCTTCTCAACCATTTCTTGTCTTCAAACTCCCATATCTCGCGAACGGATTGACCTAACCCAAAAATTCCTACTGCATCTGAAAGTAGAAACTCGCCCGATTACAACGGTATGTGTATTTTTTCCCTAGGCCATTCTGGTTAAGCGTTCGGAGCAGCAGAATTGCGAAAAATTTTTTGCCTTCTCAACCATTTCTTGTCTTCAAACTCCCATATCTCGCGAACGGATTGACCTAACCCAAAAATTCCTATTGCATCTGAATGTAGAAACTCGCCCGATTACAACGGTATGTGTATTTTTTCCCTAGCCCATTCTAGTTAAGCGTTTGGAGCAGCAGAATTGTGAAAAATTTTTTGCCTTCTCTACCATTTCTTGGCTTCAAACTCCCATATCTCGCGAACAGACTGACCTAACCCAAAAATTCCTATTGCATCTGAAAGTAGAAACTCGCCCGATTACAGCGGTATGTGTATTTTTTCCCTTGGCCATTTTGGTTAAGCGTTTGGAGCAGCAGAATTGCGAAAAATTTTTTGCCTTCTCAACCATTTCTTAGCTTCAAACTCCCATATCTCGCGAACGGATTGACCTAACCCAAAAATTCTGTTGCATCTGAAAGTAGAAACTCGCCCGATTACAACGGTATGTGTATTTTTTCCCTAGGCCATTCTGGTTAAGCGTTTGGAGCAGCAGAATTGCGAAAAATTTTTTGCCTTCTCAACCATTTCTTGGCTTCAAACTCCCATATCTCGCGAACGGAATGACCTAACCCAAAAATTCCTATTGCATCTGAAAGTAGAAACTCGCCCGATTACAACGGTATGTGTATTTTTTCCTAGGCCATTCTGGTTAAGCGTTTGGAGCAGCAGAACTGCGAAAAATTTGTTGTCTTCTCAACCATTTCTTAGCTTCAAACTCCCATATCTCGCGAACGGATTGACCTAAACCAAAAATTCCTGTTGCATCTGAAAGTAGAAACTCGCCCGATTACAACGGTATGTGTATTTTTTCGCTAGTCCATTCTGGTTAAGCGTTCGGAGCAGCAGAATTGCGAAAAATTTTTTGCCTTCTCAACCATTTCTTGTCTTCAAACTCCCATATCTCGCGAACGGATTGACCTAACCCAAAAATTCCTACTGCATCTGAAAGTAGAAACTCGCCCGATTACAACGGTATGTGTATTTTTTCCCTAGGCCATTCTGGTTAAGCGTTCGGAGCAGCAGAATTGCGAAAAATTTTTTGCCTTCTCAACCATTTCTTGTCTTCAAACTCCCATATCTCGCGAACGGATTGACCTAACCCAAAAATTCCTATTGCATCTGAAAGTAGAAACTCGCCCGATTACAACGGTATGTGTATTTTTTCCCTAGCCCATTCTAGTTAAGCGTTTGGAGCAGCAGAATTGTGAAAAATTTTTTGCCTTCTCTACCATTTCTTGGCTTCAAACTCCCATATCTCGGGAACAGACTGACCTAACCCAAAAATTCCTATTGCATCTGAAAGTAGAAACTCTCCCGATTACAGCGGTATGTGTATTTTTTCCCTTGGCCATTTTGGTTAAGCGTTTGGAGCAGCAGAATTGCGAAAAATTTTTTGCCTTCTCAACCATTTCTTAGCTTCAAACTCCCATATCTCGCGAACGGATTGACCTAACCCAAAAATTCTGTTGCATCTGAAAGTAGAAACTCGCCCGATTACTACGGTATGTGTATTTTTTCCCTAGGCCATTCTGGTTAAGCGTTTGGAGCAGCAGAATTGCGAAAAATTTTTTGCCTTCTCAACCATTTCTTGGCTTCAAACTCCCATATCTCGCGAACGGAATGACCTAACCCAAAAATTCCTATTGCATCTGAAAGTAGAAACTCGCCCGATTACAACGGTATGTGTATTTTTTCCTAGGCCATTCTGGTTAAGCGTTTGGAGCAGCAGAACTGCGAAAAATTTGTTGTCTTCTCAACCATTTCTTAGCTTCAAACTCCCATATCTCGCGAACGGATTGACCTAAACCAAAAATTCCTGTTGCATCTGAAAGTAGAAACTCGCCCGATTACAACGGTATGTGTATTTTTTCGCTAGTCCATTCTGGTTAAGCGTTCGGAGCAGCAGAATTGCGAAAAATTTTTTGCCTTCTCAACCATTTCTTGTCTTCAAACTCCCATATCTCGCGAACGGATTGACCTAACCCAAAAATTCCTACTGCATCTGAAAGTAGAAACTCGCCCGATTACAACGGTATGTGTATTTTTTCCCTAGGCCATTCTGGTTAAGCGTTCGGAGCAGCAGAATTGCGAAAAATTTTTTGCCTTCTCAACCATTTCTTGTCTTCAAACTCCCATATCTCGCGAACGGATTGACCTAACCCAAAAATTCCTATTGCATCTGAAAGTAGAAACTCGCCCGATTACAACGGTATGTGTATTTTTTCCCTAGCCCATTCTAGTTAAGCGTTTGGAGCAGCAGAATTGTGAAAAATTTTTTGCCTTCTCTACCATTTCTTGGCTTCAAACTCCCATATCTCGGGAACAGACTGACCTAACCCAAAAATTCCTATTGCATCTGAAAGTAGAAACTCGCCCGATTACAGCGGTATGTGTATTTTTTCCCTTGGCAATTTTGGTTAAGCGTTTGGAGCAGCAGAATTGCGAAAAATTTTTTGCCTTCTCAACCATTTCTTATCTTCAAACTCCCATATCTCGCGAACGGATTGACCTAACCCAAAAATTCTGTTGCATCTGAAAGTAGAAACTCGCCCGATTACAACGGTATGTGTATTTTTTCCCTAGGCCATTCTGGTTAAGCGTTTGGAGCAGCAGAATTGCGAAAAATTTTTTGCCTTCTCAACCATTTCTTGGCTTCAAACTCCCATATCTCGCGAACGGAATGACCTAACCCAAAAATTCCTATTGCATCTGAAAGTAGAAACTCGCCCGATTACAACGGTATGTTTATTTCTTCCCTAGGCCATTCTAGTTAAGTGTTTGGAGCAGCAGAAGTGCGAAAAATTTGTTGTCTTCTCAACCATTTCTTGTCTTCAAACTCCCATATCTAGGGAACGGATTGTCCTAAACCAAAAATTCCTGTTGCATCTGAAAGCAGAAACTCGCCCGATTACAACGGTATGTGTATTTTTTCCCTAGGCCATTCTGGTTAAGCGTTCGGAGCAGCAGAATTGCGAAAAATTTTATGCCTTCTCAACCATTTCTTGTCTTCAAACTCCCATATCTCGCGAACGGATTGACCTAACCCAAAAATTCCTATTGCATCTGAAAGTAGAAACTCGCCCGATTACAACGGTATGTGTATTTTTTCCCTAGCCCATTCTGGTTAAGCGTTTGGAACAGCAGAATTGTGAAAAATTTTTTGCCTTCTCTACCATTTCTTGGCTTCAAACTTCCATATCTCGCGAACGGATTGACCTAACCCAAAAATTCCTATTGCATCTGAAAGTAGAAACTCGCCCGATTACAACGGTATGTGTATTTTTTCCCTAGCCCATTCTTGTTAAGCGTTTGGAGCAGCAGAATTGTGAAAAATTTTTTGCCTTCTCTACCATTTCTTGGCTTCAAACTCCCATATCTAGGGAACAGACTGACCTAACCCAAAAAATTCCTATTGCATCTGAAAGTAGAAACTCGCCCGATTACAGCAGTATGTGTATTTTTTCCCTTGGCCATTTTGGTTAAGCGTTTGGAGCAGCAGAATTGCGAAAAATTTTTTGCCTTCTCAACCATTTCTTAGCTTCAAACTCCCATATCTCGCGAACGGATTGACCTAACCCAAAAATTCTGTTGCATCTGAAAGTAGAAACTCGCCCGATTACAACGGTATGTGTATTTTTTCCCTAGGCCATTCTGGTTAAGCGTTTGGAGCAGCAGAATTGCGAAAAATTTTTTGCCTTCTCAACCATTTCTTGGCTTCAAACTCCCATTTCTCGCGAACGGATTGACCTAACCCAAAAATTCCTATTGCATCTGAAAGTAGAAACTCGCCCGATTACAGCGGTATGTGTATTTTTTCCCTTGGCCATTTTGGTTAAGCGTTTGGAGCAGCAGAATTGCGAAAAATTTTTTGCCCTCTCAACCATTTCTTAGCTTCAAACTCCCATATCTCGCGAACGGATTGACCTAACCCAAAAATTCCTATTGCATCTGAAAGTAGAAACTCGCCCGATTACAACGGTATGTTTATTTCTTCCCTAGGCCATTCTAGTTAAGCGTTTGGAGCAGCAGAATTGCGAAAAATTTGTTGTCTTCTCAACCATTTCTTAGCTTCAAACTCCCATATCTCGCGAACGGATTGACCTAACCCAAAAATTCTGTTGCATCTGAAAGTAGAAACTCGCCCGATTACAACGGTATGTGTATTTTTTCCCTAGGCCATTCTGGTTAAGCGTTTGGAGCAGCAGAATTGCGAAAAATTTTTTGCCTTCTCAACCATTTCTTGGCTTCAAACTCCCATTTCTCGCGAACGGATTGACCTAACCCAAAAATTCCTATTGCATCTGAAAGTAGAAACTCGCCCGATTACAGCGGTATGTGTATTTTTTCCCTTGGCCATTTTGGTTAAGCGTTTGGAGCAGCAGAATTGCGAAAAATTTTTTGCCCTCTCAACCATTTCTTAGCTTCAAACTCCCATATCTCGCGAACGGATTGACCTAACCCAAAAATTCCTATTGCATCTGAAAGTAGAAACTCGCCCGATTACAACGGTATGTTTATTTCTTCCCTAGGCCATTCTAGTTAAGCGTTTGGAGCAGCAGAATTGCGAAAAATTTGTTGTCTTCTCAACCATTTCTTAGCTTCAAACTCCCATATCTCGCGAACGGATTGACCTAAACAAAAAATTCCTGTTGCATCTGAAAGTAGAAACTCGCCCGATTACAACGGTATGTGTATTTTTTCCCTAGGCCATTCTGGTTAAGCGTTCGGAGCAGCAGAATTGCGAAAAATTTTTTGCCTTCTCAACCATTTCTTCTCTTCAAACTCCCATCTCTCGCGAACGGATTGACCTAACCCAAAAATTCCTATTGCATCTGAAAGTAGAAACTCGCCCGATTACAACGGTATGTGTATTTTTTCCCTAGCCCATTCTGGTTAAGCGTTTGGAACAGCAGAATTGTGAAAAATTTTTTGCCTTCTCTACCATTTCTTGGCTTCAAACTTCCATATCTCGCGAACGGATTGACCTAACCCAAAAATTCCTATTGCATCTGAAAGTAGAAACTCGCCCGATTACAGCGGTATGTGTATTTTTTCCCTAGGCCATTCTGCTTAAGCGTTTGGAGCAGCAGAATAGCGAAAATTTTTTGCCTTCTCAACCATTTCTTGTCTTCAAACTCCCATATCTCGCGAACGGATTGACCTAACCCAAAAATTCCTATTGCATCTGAAAGTAGAAACTCGCCCGATTACAACGGTATGTGTATTTTTTCCCTAGGCCATTCTGGTTAAGCGTTCGGAGCCTCAGAATTGCGAAAAATTTTTTGCCTTCTCAACCATTTCTTGTCTTCAAACTCCCATATCTCGCGAACGGATTGACCTAACCCAAAAATTCCTATTGCATCTGAAAGTAGAAACTCGCCCGATTACAACGGTATGTGTATTTTTTCCCTAGCCCATTCTGGTTAAGCGTTCGGAGCAGCAGAATTGCGAAAAATTTTCTGCCTTCTCAACCATTTCTTGGCTTCAAAGACCCATATCTCGCGAACGGATTGACATAAACCAAAAATTCCTGTTGCGTCTGAAAGTAGAAACTCGCCCGATTACAACGGTATGTGTATTTTTTCCCTAGGCCATTCTGGTTAAGCGTTCGGAGCAGCAGAATTGCGAAAAATTTTTTGCCTTCTCAACCATTTCTTGTCTTCAAACTCCCATATCTCGCGAACGAATTGACCTAACCCAAAAATTCCTATTGCATCTGAAAGTAGAAACTCGCCCGATTACAACGGTATGTGTATTTTTTCCCTAGCCCATTCTGGTTAAGCGTTTGGTGCAGCAGAATTGCGAAAAATTTTTTGCCTTCTCAACCATTTCTTGGCTTCAAAGTCCCATATCTCGCGAACGGATTGACCTAACCCAAAAATTCCTATTGCATCTGAAAGTAGAAACTCGCCCGATTACAACGGTATGTTTATTTCTTCCCTAGGCCATTCTAGTTAAGTGTTTGGAGCAGCAGAAGTGCGAAAAATTTGTTGTCTTCTCAACCATTTCTTGTCTTCAAACCCCCATATCTCGGGAACGGATTGACCTAACCCAAAAATTCCTATTGCATCTGAAAGTAGAAACTCGCCCGATTACAACGGTATGTGTATTTTTTCCCTAGCCCATTCTGGTTAAGCGTTTGGAGCAGCAGAATTGTGAAAAATTTTTTGCCTTCTCTACCATTTCTTGGCTTCAAACTCCCATATCTCGCGAACGGATTGACCTAACACAAAAATTCCTATTGCATCAGAAAGTAGAAATTCGCCCGATTACAATGGTATGTGTATTTTTTCCCTAGGCCATTCTGGTTAAGCGTTTGGTGCAGCAGAATTGCGAAAAATTTTTTGCCTTCTCAACCATTTCTTGGCTTCAAAGTCCCATATCTCGCGAACGGATTGACCTAACACAAAAATTCCTATTGCATCTGAAAGTAGAAACTCGCCCGATTACAACGGTATGTTTATTTCTTCCCTAGGCCATTCTAGTTAAGCGTTTGGAGCAGCAGAAGTGCAAAAAATTTGTTGTCTTCTCAACCATTTCTTAGCTTCAAACTCCCATATCTCGCGAACGGATTGACGTAACCCAAAAATTCCTATTGCATCTGAAAGTAGAAACTCGCCCGATTACAACGGTATGTTTATTTCTTCCCTAGGCCATTCTAGTTAAGTGTTTGGAGCAGCAGAAGTGCGAAAAATTTGTTGTCTTCTCAACCATTTCTTGTCTTCAAACTCCCATATCTAGGGAACGGATTGTCCTAAACCAAAAATTCCTGTTGCATCTGAAAGCAGAAACTCGCCCGATTACAACGGTATGTGTATTTTTTCCCTAGGCCATTCTGGTTAAGCGTTCGGAGCAGCAGAATTGCGAAAAATTTTATGCCTTCTCAACCATTTCTTGTCTTCAAACTCCCATATCTCGCGAACGGATTGACCTAACCCAAAAATTCCTATTGCATCTGAAAGTAGAAACTCGCCCGATTACAACGGTATGTGTATTTTTTCCCTAGGCCATTCTGGTTAAGCGTTTGGAGCAGCAGAATTGCGAAAAATTTTTTGCCTTCTCAACCATTTCTTGTCTTCAAACTCCCATATCTCGCGAACGGATTGACCTAACCCAAATATTCCTATTGCATCTGAAAGTAGAAACTCGCCCGATTACAACGGTATGTGTATTTTTTCCCTTGGCCATTCTGGTTAAGCGTTTGGAGCAGCAGAATTGTGAAAAATTTTTTGCCTTCTCTACCATTTCTTGGTTTCAAACTCCCATATTTCGCGAACGGATTGACCTAACCCAAAAATTCCTATTGCATCTGAAAGGAGAAACTCGCCCGATTACAACGGTATGTTTATTTCTTCCCTACGCCATTCTAGTTAAGCGTTTGGAGCAGCAGAAGTGCAAAAAATTTGTTGTCTTCTCAACCGTTTCTTAGCTTCAAACTCCCATATCTCGCGAACGGATTGTCCTAAACCAAAAATTCCTGTTGCATCTGAAAGTAGAAACTCGCCCGATTACAACGGTATGTGCATTTTTTCCCTAGGCCATTCTGGTTAAGCGTTCGGAGCAGCAGAATTGTGAAAAATTTTTTGCCTTCTCTACCATTTCTTAGCTTCAAACTCCCATATCTCGCGAACGGATTGACCTTACCCAAAAATTCTGTTGCATCTGAAAGTAGAAACTCGCCCGATTACAACGGTATGTGTATTTTTTCCCTAGCCCATTCTAGTTAAGCGTTTGGAGCAGCAGAATTGTGAAAAATTTTTTGCCTTCTCTACCATTTCTTGGCTTCAAACTCCCATATCTCGGGAACAGACTGACCTAACCCAAAAATTCCTATTGCATCTGAAAGTAGAAACTCTCCCGATTACAGCGGTATGTGTATTTTTTCCCTTGGCCATTTTGGTTAAGCGTTTGGAGCAGCAGAATTGCGAAAAATTTTTTGCCTTCTCAACCATTTCTTAGCTTCAAACTCCCATATCTCGCGAACGGATTGACCTAACCCAAAAATTCTGTTGCATCTGAAAGTAGAAACTCGCCCGATTACAACGGTATGTGTATTTTTTCCCTAGGCCATTCTGGTTAAGCGTTTGGAGCAGCAGAATTGCGAAAAATTTTTTGCCTTCTCAACCATTTCTTGGCTTCAAACTCCCATATCTCGCGAACGGAATGACCTAACCCAAAAATTCCTATTGCATCTGAAAGTAGAAACTCGCCCGATTACAACGGTATGTGTATTTTTTCCTAGGCCATTCTGGTTAAGCGTTTGGAGCAGCAGAACTGCGAAAAATTTGTTGTCTTCTCAACCATTTCTTAGCTTCAAACTCCCATATCTCGCGAACGGATTGACCTAAACCAAAAATTCCTGTTGCATCTGAAAGTAGAAACTCGCCCGATTACAACGGTATGTGTATTTTTTCGCTAGTCCATTCTGGTTAAGCGTTCGGAGCAGCAGAATTGCGAAAAATTTTTTGCCTTCTCAACCATTTCTTGTCTTCAAACTCCCATATCTCGCGAACGGATTGACCTAACCCAAAAATTCCTACTGCATCTGAAAGTAGAAACTCGCCCGATTACAACGGTATGTGTATTTTTTCCCTAGGCCATTCTGGTTAAGCGTTCGGAGCAGCAGAATTGCGAAAAATTTTTTGCCTTCTCAACCATTTCTTGTCTTCAAACTCCCATATCTCGCGAACGGATTGACCTAACCCAAAAATTCCTATTGCATCTGAAAGTAGAAACTCGCCCGATTACAACGGTATGTGTATTTTTTCCCTAGCCCATTCTTGTTAAGCGTTTGGAGCAGCAGAATTGTGAAAAATTTTTTGCCTTCTCTACCATTTCTTGGCTTCAAACTCCCATATCTCGGGAACAGACTGACCTAACCCAAAAAATTCCTATTGCATCTGAAAGTAGAAACTCGCCCGATTACAGCAGTATGTGTATTTTTTCCCTTGGCCATTTTGGTTAAGCGTTTGGAGCAGCAGAATTGCGAAAAATTTTTTGCCTTCTCAACCATTTCTAAGCTTCAAACTCCCATATCTCGCGAACGGATTGACCTAACCCAAAAATTCTGTTGCATCTGAAAGTAGAAACTCGCCCGATTACAAAGGTATGGGTATTTTTTCCCTAGGCCATTCTGGTTAAGCGTTTGGAGCAGCAGAATTGCGAAAAATTTTTTGCCTTCTCAACCATTTCTTGGCTTCAAACTCCCATATCTCGCTAACGAATTGACGTAACCCAAAAATTCCTATTGCATCTGAAAGTAGAAACTCGCCCGATTACAACGGTATGTGTATTTTTTCCCTAGGCCATTCTGGTTAAGCGTTTGGAGCAGCAGAATTGCGAAAAATTTTTTGCCTTCTCAACCATTTCTTGTCTTCAAACTCCCATATCTCGCGAACGGATTGACCTAACCCAAAAATTCCTATTGCATCTGAAAGTAGAAACTCGCCCGATTACAACGGTATGTGTATTTTTTCCCTTGGCCATTCTGGTTAAGCGTTTGGAGCAGCAGAATTGTGAAAAATTTTTTGCCTTCTGTACCATTTCTTGGTTTCAAACTCCCATATTTCGCGAACGGATTGACCTAACCCAAAAATTCCTATTGCATCTGAAAGTAGAAACTCGCCCGATTACAACGGTATGTTTATTTCTTCCCTAGGCCATTCTAGATAAGTGTTTGGAGCAGCAGAAGTGCGAAAAATTTGTTGTCTCCTCAACCATTTCTTGTCTTCAAACTCCCATATCTCGGGAACGGATTGTCCTAAACCAAAAATTCCTGTTGCATCTGAAAGCAGAAACTCGCCCGATTACAACGGTATGTGTATTTTTTCCCTAGGCCATTCTGGTTAAGCGTTCGGAGCAGCAGAATTGCGAAAAATTTTTTGCCTTCTCAACCATTTCTTGTCTTCAAACTCCCATATCTCGCGAACGGATTGACCTAACCCAAAAATTCCTATTGCATCTGAAAGTAGAAACTCGCCCGATTACAACGGTATGTGTATTTTTTCCCTTGGCCATTCTGGTTAAGTGTTTGGAGCAGCAGAATTGTGAAAAATTTTTTGCCTTCTCTACCATTTCTTGGTTTCAAACTCCCATATTTCGCGAACGGATTGACCTAACCCAAAAATTCCTATTGCATCTGAAAGGAGAAACTCGCCCGATTACAACGGTATGTTTATTTCTTCCCTAGGCCATTCTAGTTAAGCGTTTGGAGCAGCAGAAGTGCAAAAAATTTGTTGTCTTCTCAACCATTTCTTAGCTTCAAACTCCCATATCTCGCGAACGGATTGTCCTAAACCAAAAATTCCTGTTGCATCTGAAAGTAGAAACTCGCCCGATTACAACGGTATGTGCATTTTTTCCCTAGGCCATTCTGGTTAAGCGTTCGGAGCAGCAGAATTTCGAAAAATTTTTTGCCTTCTCAACCATTTCTTGTCTTCAAACTCCCATATCTCGCGAACGGATTGACCTAACCCAAAAATTCCTATTGCATCTGAAAGTAGAAACTCGCCCGATTACAACGGTATGTGTATTTCTTCCCTAGCCCATTCTGGTTAAGCGTTTGGAGCAGCAGAATTGTGAAAAATTTTTTGCCTTCTCTACCATTTCTTAGCTTCAAACTCCCATATCTCGCGAACGGATTGACCTTACCCAAAAATTCTGTTGCATCTGAAAGTAGAAACTCGCCCGATTACAACGGTATGTGTATTTTTTCCCTAGGCCATTCTGGTTAAGCGTTCGGAGCAGCAGAATTGCGAAAAATTTTTTGGCTTCTCAACCATTTCTTGTCTTCAAACTCCCATATTTCGCGAACGGATTGACCTAACCCAAAAATTCCTATTGCATCTGAAAGTAGAAACTCGCCCGATTACAACGGTATGTGTATTTTTTCCCTAGCCCATTCTAGTTAAGCGTTTGGAGCAGCAGAATTGGGAAAAATTTTTTGCCTTCTCTACCATTTCTTGGCTTCAAACTCCCATATCTCGGGAACAGACTGACCTAACCCAAAAATTCCTATTGCATCTGAAAGTAGAAACTCTCCCGATTACAGCGGTATGTGTATTTTTTCCCTTGGCCATTTTGGTTAAGCGTTTGGAGCAGCAGAATTGCGAAAAATTTTTTGCCTTCTCAACCATTTCTTAGCTTCAAACTCCCATATCTCGCGAACGGATTGACCTAACCCAAAAATTCTGTTGCATCTGAAAGTAGAAACTCGCCCGATTACAACGGTATGTGTATTTTTTCCCTAGGCCATTCTGGTTAAGCGTTTGGAGCAGCAGAATTGCGAAAAATTTTTTGCCTTCTCAACCATTTCTTGGCTTCAAACTCCCATATCTCGCGAACGGAATGACCTAACCCAAAAATTCCTATTGCATCTGAAAGTAGAAACTCGCCCGATTACAACGGTATGTGTATTTTTTCCTAGGCCATTCTGGTTAAGCGTTTGGAGCAGCAGAACTGCGAAAAATTTGTTGTCTTCTCAACCATTTCTTAGCTTCAAACTCCCATATCTCGCGACCGGATTGACCTAAACCAAAAATTCCTGTTGCATCTGAAAGTAGAAACTCGCCCGATTACAACGGTATGTGTATTTTTTCGCTAGTCCATTCTGGTTAAGCGTTCAGAGCAGCAGAATTGCGAAAAATTTTTTGCCTTCTCAACCATTTCTTGTCTTCAAACTCCCATATCTCGCGAACGGATTGACCTAACCCAAAAATTCCTACTGCATCTGAAAGTAGAAACTCGCCCGATTACAGCAGTATGTGTATTTTATCCCTTGGCCATTTTGGTTAAGCGTTTGGAGCAGCAGAATTGCGAAAAATTTTTTGCCTTCTCAACCATTTCTTAGCTTCAAACTCCCATATCTCGCGAACGGATTGACCTAACCCAAAAATTCTGTTGCATCTGAAAGTAGAAACTCGCCCGATTACCACGGTATGTGTATTTTTTCCCTAGGCCATTCTGGTTAAGCGTTTGGAGCAGCAGAATTGCGAAAAATTTTGTGCCTTCTCAACCATTTCTTGGCTTCAAACTCCCATATCTCGCTAACGAATTGACGTAACCCAAAAATTCCTATTGCATCTGAAAGTAGAAACTCGCCCGATTACAACGGTATGTGTATTTTTTCCCTAGCCCATTCTTGTTAAGCGTTTGGAGCAGCAGAATTGTGAAAAATTTTTTGCCTTCTCTACCATTTCTTGGCTTCAAACTCCCATATCTCGGGAACAGACTGACCTAACCCAAAAAATTCCTATTGCATCTGAAAGTAGAAACTCGCCCGATTACAGCAGTATGTGTATTTTATCCCTTGGCCATTTTGGTTAAGCGTTTGGAGCAGCAGAATTGCGAAAAATTTGTTGCCTTCTCAACCATTTCTTAGCTTCAAACTCCCATATCTCGCGAACGGATTGACCTAACCCAAAAATTCTGTTGCATCTGAAAGTAGAAACTCGCCCGATTACCACGGTATGTGTATTTTTTCCCTAGGCCATTCTGGTTAAGCGTTTGGAGCAGCAGAATTGCGAAAAATTTTGTGCCTTCTCAACCATTTCTTGGCTTCAAACTCCCATATCTCGCTAACGAATTGACGTAACCCAAAAATTCCTATTGCATCTGAAAGTAGAAACTCGCCCGATTACAACGGTATGTGTATTTTTTCCCTAGGCCATTCTGGTTAAGCGTTTGGAGCAGCAGAATTGCGAAAAATTTTTTGCCTTCTCAACCATTTCTTGTCTTCAAACTCCCATATCTCGCGAACGGATTGACCTAACCCAAAAATTCCTATTGCATCTGAAAGTAGAAACTCGCCCGATTACAACGGTATGTGTATTTTTTCCCTTGGCCATTCTGGTTAAGCGTTTGGAGCAGCAGAATTGTGAAAAATTTTTTGCCTTCTCTACCATTTCTTGGTTTCAAACTCCCATATTTCGCGAACGGATTGACCTAACCCAAAAATTCCTATTGCATCTGAAAGTAGAAACTCGCCCGATTACAACGGTATGTTTATTTCTTCCCTAGGCCATTCTAGTTAAGCGTTTGGAGCAGCAGAAGTGCAAAAAATTTGTTGTCTTCTCAACCATTTCTTAGCGTCAAACTCCCATATCTCGCGAACGGATTGACGTAAGCCAAAAATTCCTATTGCATCTGAAAGTAGAAACTCGCCCGATTACAACGGTATGTTTATTTCTTCCCTAGGCCATTCTAGATAAGTGTTTGGAGCAGCAGAAGTGCGAAAAATTTGTTGTCTCCTCAACCATTTCTTGTCTTCAAACTCCCATATCTCGGGAACGGATTGTCCTAAACCAAAAATTCCTGTTGCATCTGAAAGCAGAAACTCGCCCGATTACAACGGTATGTGTATTTTTTCCCTAGGCCATTCTGGTTAAGCGTTCGGAGCAGCAGAATTGCGAAAAATTTTTTGCCTTCTCAACCATTTCTTGTCTTCAAACTCCCATATCTCGCGAACGGATTGACCTAACCCAAAAATTCCTATTGCATCTGAAAGTAGAAACTCGCCCGATTACAACGGTATGTGTATTTTTTCCCTAGGCCATTCTGGTTAAGCGTTTGGAGCAGCAGAATTGCGAAAAATTTTTTGCCTTCTCAACCATTTCTTGTCTTCAAACTCCCGTATCTCGCGAACGGATTGACCTAACCCAAATATTCCTATTGCATCTGAAAGTAGAAACTCGCCCGATTACAACGGTATGTGTATTTTTTCCCTTGGCCATTCTGGTTAAGTGTTTGGAGCAGCAGAATTGTGAAAAATTTTTTGCCTTCTCTACCATTTCTTGGTTTCAAACTCCCATATTTCGCGAACGGATTGACCTAACCCAAAAATTCCTATTGCATCTGAAAGGAGAAACTCGCCCGATTACAACGGTATGTTTATTTCTTCCCTAGGCCATTCTAGTTAAGCGTTTGGAGCAGCAGAAGTGCAAAAAATTTGTTGTCTTCTCAACCATTTCTTAGCTTCAAACTCCCATATCTCGCGAACGGATTGTCCTAAACCAAAAATTCCTGTTGCATCTGAAAGTAGAAACTCGCCCGATTACAACGGTATGTGTATTTTTTCCCTAGGCCATTCTGGTTAAGCGTTCGGAGCAGCAGAATTTTGAAAAATTTTTCGCCTTCTCAACCATTTCTTGTCTTCAAACTCCCATATCTCGCGAACGGATTGACCTAACCCAAAAATTCCTATTGCATCTGAAAGTAGAAACTCGCCCGATTACAACGGTATGTGTATTTTTTCATTAGCCCATTCTGGTTAAGCGTTTGGAGCAGCAGAATTGTGAAAAATTTTTTGCCTTCTCTACCATTTCTTAGCTTCAAACTCCCATATCTAGCGAACGGATTGACCTAACCCAAAAATTCTGTTGCATCTGAAAGTAGAAACTCGCCCGATTACAACGGTATGTGTATTTTTTCCCTAGGCCATTCTGGTTAAGCGTTCGGAGCAGCAGAATTGCGAAAAATTTTTTGGCTGCTCAACCATTTCTTGTCTTCAAACTCCCATATTTCTCGAACGGATTGACCTAACCCAAAAATTCCTATTGCATCTGAAAGTAGAAACTCGCCCGATTACAACGGTATGTTTATTTCTTCCCTAGGCCATTCTAGTTAAGCGTTTGGAGCAGCAGAAGTGCGAAAAATTTGTTGTCTTCTCAACCATTTCTTAGCTTCAAACTCCCATATCTAGCGAACGGATTGACCTAAACCGAAAATTCCTGTTGCATCTGAAAGTAGAAACTCGCCCGATTATAACCGTATGTGTATTTTTTCCCTAGGCCATTCTGGTTAAGCGTTCGGAGCAGCAGAATTGCGAAAAATTTTTTGCCTTCTCAACCATTTCTTGTCTTCAAACTCCCATATCTCGCGAACGGATTGACCTAACCCAAAAATTCCTATTGCATCTGAAAGTAGAAACTCGCCCGATTACAACGGTATGTGTATTTTTTCCCTAGCCCATTCTGGTTAAGCGTTTGGAGCAGCAGAATTGTGAAAAATTTTTTGCCTTCTCTACCATTTCTTGGCTTCAAACTCCCATATCTCGGGAACAGACTGACCTAACCCAAAAATTCCTATTGCATCTGAAAGTAGAAACTCTCCCGATTACAGCGGTATGTGTATTTTTTCCTAGGCCATTCTGGTTAAGCGTTTGGAGCAGCAGAACTGCGAAAAATTTGTTGTCTTCTCAACCATTTCTTAGCTTCAAACTCCCATATCTCGCGAACGGATTGACCTATACCAAAAATTCCTGTTGCATCTGAAAGTAGAAACTCGCCCGATTACAACGGTATGTGTATTTTTTCGCTAGTCCATTCTGGTTAAGCGTTCGGAGCAGCAGAATTGCGAAAAATTTTTTGCCTTCTCAACCATTTCTTGTCTTCAAACTCCCATATCTCGCGAACGGATTGACCTAACCCAAAAATTCCTATTGCATCTGAAAGTAGAAACTCGCCCGATTACAACGGTATGTGTATTTTTTCCCTAGCCCATTCTGGTTAAGCGTTCGGAGCAGCAGAATTGCGAAAAATTTTCTGCCTTCTCAACCATTTCTTGGCTTCAAAGACCCATATCTCGCGAACGGATTGACATAAACCAAAAATTCCTGTTGCATCTGAAAGTAGAAACTCGCCCGATTACAACGGTATGTGTATTTTTTCCCTAGGCCATTCTGGTTAAGCGTTCGGAGCAGCAGAATTGCGAAAAATTTTTTGCCTTCTCAACCATTTCTTGTCTTCAAACTCCCATATCTCGCGAACGAATTGACCTAACCCAAAAATTCCTATTGCATCTGAAAGTAGAAACTCGCCCGATTACAACGGTAGGTGTATTTTTTCCCTAGACCATTCTGGTTAAGCGTTTGGAGCAGCAGAATTGTGAAAAATTTTTTGCCTTCTCTACCATTTCTTGGCTTCAAACTCCCATATCTCGGGAACAGACTGACCTAACCCAAAAATTCCTATTGCATCTGAAAGTAGAAACTCGCCCGATTACAACGGTATGTGTATTTTTTCGCTAGGACATTCTGGTTAAGCGTTCGGAGCAGCAGAATTGCGAAAAATTTTTTGCCTTCTCAACCATTTCTTGTCTTCAAACTCCCATATCTCGCGAACGGATTGACCTAACCCAAAAATTCCTATTGCATCTGAAAGTAGAAACTCGCCCGATTACAACGGTATGTGTATTTTTTCCCTAGCCCATTCTGGTTAAGCGTTCGGAGCAGCAGAATTGCGAAAAATTTTTTGCCTTCTCAACCATTTCTTGGCTTCAAAGACCCATATCTCGCGAACGGATTGACCTAAACCAAAAATTCCTGTTGCATCTGAAAGTAGAAACTCGCCCGATTACAACGGTATGTGTATTTTTTCCCTAGCCCATTCTGGTTAAGCGTTTGGAGCAGCAGAATTGTGAAAAATTTTTTGCCTTCTCTACCATTTCTTGGCTTCAAACTCCCATATCTCGGGAACAGACTGACCTAACCCAAAAATTCCTATTGCATCTGAAAGTAGAAACTCGCCCGATTACAGCGGTATGTGTATTTTTTCCCTTGGCCATTTTGGTTAAGCGTTTGGAGCAGCAGAATTGCGAAAAATTTTTTGCCTTCTCAACCATTTCTTAGCTTCAAACTCCCATATCTCGCGAACGGATTGACCTAACCCAAAAATTCTGTTGCATCTGAAAGTAGAAACTCGCCCGATTACAACGGTATGTGTATTTTTTCCCTAGGCCATTCTGGTTAAGCGGTTGGAGCAGCAGAATTGCGAAAAATTTTTTGCCTTCTCAACCATTTCTTGGCTTCAAACTCCCATATCTCGCGAACGAATTGACCTAACCCAAAAATTCCTATTGCATCTGAAAGTAGAAACTCGCCCGCTTACAACGGTATGTGTATTTTTTCCCTAGGCCATTCTGGTTAAGCGTTTGGAGCAGCAGAATTGCGAAAAATTTTTTGCCTTCTCAACCATTTCTTAGCTTCAAACTCCCATATCTCGCGAACGGATTGACCTAACCCAAAAATTCTGTTGCATCTGAAAGTAGAAACTCGCCCGATTACAACGGTATGTGTATTTTTTCCCTAGGCCATTCTGGTTAAGCGTTTGGAGCAGCAGAATTGCGAAAAATTTTTTGCCTTCTCAACCATTTCTTGGCTTCAAACTCCCATATCTCGCGAACGGATTGACCTAACCCAAAAATTCCTATTGCATCTGAAAGTAGAAACTCGCCCGATTACAACGGTATGTGTATTTTTTCCTAGGCCATTCTGGTTAAGCGTTTGGAGCAGCAGAACTGCGAAAAATTTTTTGCCTTCTCAACCATTTCTTGTCTTCAAACTCCCATATCTCGCGAACGGATTGACCTAACCCAAAAATTCCTATTGCATCTGAAAGTAGAAACTCGCCCGATTACAACGGTATGTGTATTTTTTCCCTAGCCCATTCTGGTTAAGCGTTTGGAGCAGCAGAATTGCGAAAAATTTTTTGCCTTCTCAACCATTTCTTGGCTTCAATGTCCCATATCTCGCGAACGGATTGACCTAACCCAAAAATTCCTATTGCATCTGAAAGTAGAAACTCGCCCGATTACAACGGTATGTGTATTTTTTCGCTAGGCCATTCTGGTTAAGCGTTCGGAGCAGCAGAATTGCGAAAAATTTTTTGCCTTCTCAACCATTTCTTGGCTTCAAAGACCCATATCTCGCGAACGGATTGACCTAACCCAAAAATTCCTATTGCATCTGAAAGTAGAAACTCGCCCGATTACAACGGTATGTGTATTTTTTCCCTAGCCCATTCTGGTTAAGCGTTTGGAGCAGCAGAATTGCGAAAAATTTTTTGCCTTCTCAACCATTTCTTGGCTTCAATGTCCCATATCTCGCGAACGGATTGACCTAACCCAAAAATTCCTATTGCATCTGAAAGTAGAAACTCGCCCGATTACAACGGTATGTGTATTTTTTCCCTAGGCCATTCTGGTTAAGCGTTTGGAGCAGCAGAACTGCGAAAAATTTGTTGTCTTCTCAACCATTTCTTAGCTTCAAACTCCCATGTCTCGCGAACGGATTGACCTAAACCAAAAATTCCTGTTGCATCTGAAAGTAGAAACTCGCCCGATTACAACGATATGTGTATTTTTTCCCTAGGCCATTCTGGATAAGCGTTCGGAGCAGCAGAATTGCGAAAAATTTTTTGCCTTCTCAACCATTTCTTGTCTTCAAACTCCCATATCTCGCGAACGGATTGACCTAACCCAAAAATTCCTATTGCATCTGAAAGTAGAAACTCGCCCGATTACAACGGTATGTGTATTTTTTCGCTAGGCCATTCTGGTTAAGCGTTCGGAGCAGCAGAATTGCGAAAAATTTTTTGCCTTCTCAACCATTTCTTGTCTTCAAACTCCCATATCTCGCGAACGTATTGACGTAACCCAAAAATTCCTATTGCATCTGAAAGTAGAAACTCGCCCAATTACAACGGTATGTGTATTTTTTCCCTAGGCCATTCTGGTTAAGCGTTTGGAGCAGCAGAACTGCGAAAAATTTGTTGTCTTCTCAACCATTTCTTAGCTTCAAACTCCCATGTCTCGCGAACGGATTGACCTAAACCAAAAATTCCTGTTGCATCTGAAAGTAGAAACCCGCCCGATTACAACGATATGTGTATTTTTTCCCTAGGCCATTCTGGATAAGCGTTCGGAGCAGCAGAATTGCGAAAAATTTTTTGCCTTCTCAACCATTTCTTGGCTTCAAAGACCCATATCTCGCGAACGGATTGACCTAACCCAAAAATTCCTATTGCATCAGAAAGTAGAAATTCGGCCGATTACAACGGTATGTGTATTTTTTCCCTAGGCCATTCTGGTTAAGCGTTTGGTGCAGCAGAATTGCAAAAAATTTTTTGCCTTCTCAACCATTTCTTGGCTTCAAAGTCCCATATCTCGCGAACGGATTGACCTAACCCAAAAATTCCTATTGCATCTGAAAGTAGAAACTCGCCCGATTACAACGGTATGTGTATTTTTTCCCTAGGCCATTCTGGTTAAGCGTTTGGAGCAGCAGAACTGCGAAAAATTTGTTTTCTTCTCAACCATTTCTTAGCTTCAAACTCCCATGTCTCGCGAACGGATTGACCTAAACCAAAAATTCCTGTTGCATCTGAAAGTAGAAACTCGCCCGATTACAACGATATGTGTATTTTTTCCCTAGGCCATTCTGGATAAGCGTTCGGAGCAGCAGAATTGCGAAAAATTTTTTGCCTTCTCAACCATTTCTTGTCTTCAAACTCCCATATCTCGCGAACGGATTGACCTAACCCAAAAATTCCTATTGCATCTGAAAGTAGAAACTCGCCCGATTACAACGGTATGTGTATTTTTTCGCTAGGCCATTCTGGTTAAGCGTTCGGAGCAGCAGAATTGCGAAAAATTTTTTGCCTTCTCAACCATTTCTTGTCTTCAAACTCCCATATCTCGCGAACGTATTGACGTAACCCAAAAATTCCTATTGCATCTGAAAGTAGAAACTCGCCCAATTACAACGGTATGTGTATTTTTTCCCTAGGCCATTCTGGTTAAGCGTTCGGAGCAGCAGAATTGCGAAAAATTTTTTGCCTTCTCAACCATTTCTTGGCTTCAAAGACCCATACCTCGCGAACGGATTGACCTAACCCAAAAATTCCTATTGCATCAGAAAGTAGAAATTCGGCCGATTACAACGGTATGTGTATTTTTTCCCTAGGCCATTCTGGTTAAGCGTTTGGAGCAGCAGAACTGCGAAAAATTTGTTGTCTTCTCAACCATTTCTTAGCTTCAAACTCCCATATCTCGCGAACGGATTGACCTAAACCAAAAATTCCTCTTGCCTCTGAAAGTAGAAACTCGCCCGATTACAAAGATATGTGTATTTCTTCCCTAGCCCATTCTGGTTAAGCGTTTGGAGCAGCAGAATTGCGAAAAATTTTTTGCCTTCTCAACCATTTCTTGGCTTCAAAGTCCCATATCTCGCGAACGGATTGACCTAACCCAAAAATTCCTATTGCATCTGAAAGTAGAAACTCGCCCGATTACAACGGTATGTGTATTTGTTCCCTAGGCCATTCTGGTTAAGCGTTTGGAGCAGCAGAACTGCGAAAAATTTGTTGTCTTCTCAACCATTTCTTAGCTTCAAACTCCCATGTCTCGCGAACGGATTGACCTAAACCAAAAATTCCTGTTGCATCTGAAAGTAGAAACTCGCCCGATTACAACGATATGTGTATTTTTTCCCTAGGCCATTCTGGATAAGCGTTCGGAGCAGCAGAATTGCGAAAAATTTTTTGCCTTCTCAACCATTTCTTGTCTTCAAACTCCCATATCTCGCGAACGGATTGACCTAACCCAAAAATTCCTATTGCATCTGAAAGTAGAAACTCGCCCGATTACAACGGTATGTGTATTTTTTCGCTAGGCCATTCTGGTTAAGCGTTCGGAGCAGCAGAATTGCGAAAAATTTTTTGCCTTCTCAACCATTTCTTGTCTTCAAACTCCCATATCTCGCGAACGGATTGACCTAACCCAAAAATTCCTATTGCATCTGAAAGTAGAAACTCGCCCGATTACAACGGTATGTGTATTTTTTCCCTAGGCCATTCTGGATAAGCGTTCGGAGCAGCAGAATTGCGAAAAATTTTTTGCCTTCTCAACCATTTCTTGTCTTCAAACTCCCATATCTCGCGAACGGATTGAACTAACCCAAAAATTCCTATTGCATCTGAAAGTAGAAACTCGCCCGATTACAACGGTATGTGTATTTTTTCGCTAGGCCATTCTGGTTAAGCGTTCGGAGCAGCAGAATTGCGAAAAATTTTTTGCCTTCTCAACCATTTCTTGTCTTCAAACTCCCATATCTCGCGAACGTATTGACGTAACCCAAAAATTCCCATTGCATCTGAAAGTAGAAACTCGCCCGATTACAACGGTATGTGTATTTTTTCCCTAGGCCATTCTGGTTAAGCGTTTGGAGCAGCAGAACTGCGAAAAATTTGTTGTCTTCTCAACCATTTCTTAGCTTCAAACTCCCATATCTCGCGAACGGATTGACTTAAACCAAAAATTCCTCTTGCCTCTGAAAGTAGAAACTCGCCCGATTACAACGATATGTGTATTTCTTCCCTAGCCCATTCTGGTTAAGCGTTTGGAGCAGCAGAATTGCGAAAAATTTTTTGCCTTCTCAACCATTTCTTGGCTTCAAAGTCCCATATCTCGCGAACGGATTGACCTAACCCAAAAATTCCTATTGCATCTGAAAGTAGAAACTCGCCCGATTACAACGGTATGTGTATTTGTTCCCTAGGCCATTCTGGTTAAGCGTTTGGAGCAGCAGAACTGCGAAAAATTTGTTGTCTTCTCAACCATTTCTTAGCTTCAAACTCCCATGTCTCGCGAACGGATTGACCTAAACCAAAAATTCCTGTTGCATCTGAAAGTAGAAACTCGCCCGATTACAACGATATGTGTATTTTTTCCCTAGGCCATTCTGGATAAGCGTTCGGAGCAGCAGAATTGCGAAAAATTTTTTGCCTTCTCAACCATTTCTTGTCTTCAAACTCCCATATCTCGCGAACGGATTGACCTAACCCAAAAATTCCTATTGCATCTGAAAGTAGAAACTCGCCCGATTACAACGGTATGTGTATTTTTTCGCTAGGCCATTCTGGTTAAGCGTTCGGAGCAGCAGAATTGCGAAAAATTTTTTGCCTTCTCAACCATTTCTTGTCTTCAAACTCCCATATCTCGCGAACGGATTGACCTAACCCAAAAGTTCCTATTGCATCTGAAAGTAGAAACTCGCCCGATTACAACGGTATGTGTATTTGTTCCCTAGGCCATTCTGGTTAAGCGTTTGGAGCAGCAGAACTGCGAAAAATTTGTTGTCTTCTCAACCATTTCTTAGCTTCAAACTCCCATGTCTCGCGAACGGATTGACCTAAACCAAAAATTCCTGTTGCATCTGAAAGTAGAAACTCGCCCGATTACAACGATATGTGTATTTTTTCCCTAGGCCATTCTGGATAAGCGTTCGGAGCAGCAGAATTGCGAAAAATTTTTTGCCTTCTCAACCATTTCTTGTCTTCAAACTCCCATATCTCGCGAACGGATTGACCTAACCCAAAAATTCCTATTGCATCTGAAAGTAGAAACTCGCCCGATTACAACGGTATGTGTATTTTTTCGCTAGGCCATTCTGGTTAAGCGTTCGGAGCAGCAGAATTGCGAAAAATTTTTTGCCTTCTCAACCATTTCTTGTCTTCAAACTCCCATATCTCGCGAACGGATTGACCTAACCCAAAAGTTCCTATTGCATCTGAAAGTAGAAACTCGCCCGATTACAACGGTATGTGTATTTTTTCCCTAGGCCATTCTGGATAAGCGTTCGGAGCAGCAGAATTGCGAAAAATTTTTTGCCTTCTCAACCATTTCTTGTCTTCAAACTCCCATATCTCGCGAACGGATTGACCTAACCCAAAAATTCCTATTGCATCTGAAAGTAGAAACTCGCCCGATTACAACGGTATGTGTATTTTTTCGCTAGGCCATTCTGGTTAAGCGTTCGGAGCAGCAGAATTGCGAAAAATTTTTTGCCTTCTCAACCATTTCTTGTCTTCAAACTCCCATATCTCGCGAACGTATTGACGTAACCCAAAAATTCCTATTGCATCTGAAAGTAGAAACTCGCCCAATTACAACGGTATGTGTATTTTTTCCCTAGGCCATTCTGGTTAAGCGTTCGGAGCAGCAGAATTGCGAAAAATTTTTTGCCTTCTCAACCATTTCTTGGCTTCAAAGACCCATATCTCGCGAACGGATTGACCTAACCCAAAAATTCCTATTGCATCAGAAAGTAGAAATTCGGCCGATTACAACGGTATGTGTATTTTTTCCCTAGGCCATTCTGGTTAAGCGTTTGGTGCAGCAGAATTGCAAAAAATTTTTTGCCTTCTCAACCATTTCTTGGCTTCAAAGTCCCATATCTCGCGAACGGATTGACCTAACCCAAAAATTCCTATTGCATCTGAAAGTAGAAACTCGCCCGATTACAACGGTATGCGTATTTTTTCCCTAGGCCATTCTGGTTAAGCGTTTGGAGCAGCAGAACTGCGAAAAATTTGTTGTCTTCTCAACCATTTCTTAGCTTCAAACTCCCATGTCTCGCGAACGGATTGGCCTAAACCAAAAATTCCTGTTGCATCTGAAAGTAGAAACTCGCCCGATTACAACGATATGTGTATTTTTTCCCTAGGCCATTCTGGATAAGCGTTCGGAGCAGCAGAATTGCGAAAAATTTTTTGCCTTCTCAACCATTTCTTGTCTTCAAACTCCTATATCTCGCGAACGGATTGACCTAACCCAAAAATTCCTATTGCATCTGAAAGTAGAAACTCGCCCGATTACAACGGTATGTGTATTTTTTCGCTAGGCCATTCTGGTTAAGCGTTCGGAGCAGCAGAATTGCGAAAAATTTTTTGCCTTCTCAACCATTTCTTGTCTTCAAACTCCCATATCTCGCGAACGGATTGACCTAACCCAAAAATTCCTATTGCATCTGAAAGTAGAAACTCGCCCGATTACAACGGTATGTGTATTTTTTCCCTAGCCCATTCTGGTTAAGCGTTTGGAGCAGGAGAATTGTGAAAAATTTTTTGCCTTCTCAACCATTTCTTAGCTTCAAACTCCCATATCTCGCGAACGTATTGACGTAACCCAAAAATTCCTATTGCATCAGAAAGTAGAAATTCGGCCGATTACAACGGTATGTGTATTTTTTCCCTAGGCCATTCTGGTTAAGCGTTTGGTGCAGCAGAATTGCGAAAAATTTTTTGCCTTCTCAACCATTTCTTGGCTTCAAAGTGCCATATCTCGCGAACGGATTGACCTAACCCAAAAATTCCTATTGCATCTGAAAGTAGAAACTCGCCCGATTACAACGGTATGTGTATTTTTTCCCTAGGCCATTCTGGTTAAGCGTTTGGAGCAGCAGAACTGCGAAAAATTTGTTGTCTTCTCAACCATTTCTTAGCTTCAAACTCCCATGTCTCGCGAACGGATTGACCTAAACCAAAAATTCCTGTTGCACCTGAAAGTAGAAACTCGCCCGATTACAACGATATGTGTATTTTTTCCCTAGGCCATTCTGGATAAGCGTTCGGAGCAGCAGAATTGCGAAAAATTTTTTGCCTTCTCAACCATTTCTTGTCTTCAAACTCCCATATCTCGCGAACGGATTGACCTAACCCAAAAATTCCTATTGCATCTGAAAGTAGAAACTCGCCCGATTACAACGGTATGTGTATTTTTTCGCTAGGCCATTCTGGTTAAGCGTTCGGAGCAGCAGAATTGCGAAAAATTTTTTGCCTTCTCAACCATTTCTTGTCTTCAAACTCCCATATCTCGCGAACGGATTGACCTAACCCAAAAATTCCTATTGCATCTGAAAGTAGAAACTCGCCCGATTACAACGGTATGTGTATTTTTTCCCTAGCCCATTCTGGTTAAGCGTTTGGAGCAGGAGAATTGTGAAAAATTTTTTGCCTTCTCAACCATTTCTTAGCTTCAAACTCCCATATCTCGCGAACGTATTGACGTAACCCAAAAATTCCTATTGCATCTGAAAGTAGAAACTCGCCCAATTACAACGGTATGAGTATTTTTTCCCTAGGCCATTCTGGTTAAGCTTTCGGAGCAGCAGAATTGCGAAAAATTTTTTGCCTTCTCAACCATTTCTTTGCTTCAAAGACCCATATCTCGCGAACGGATTGACCTAACCCAAAAATTCCTATTGCATCAGAAAGTAGAAATTCGGCAGATTACAACGGTATGTGTATTTTTTCCCTAGGCCATTCTGGTTAAGCGTTTGGTGCAGCAGAATTGCGAAAAATTTTTGCCTTCTCAACCATTTCTTGGCTTCAAAGTGCCATATCTCGCGAACGGATTGACCTAACCCAAAAATTCCTATTGCATCTGAAAGTAGAAACTCGCCCGATTACAACGGTATGTGTATTTTTTCCCTAGGCCATTCTGGTTAAGCGTTTGGAGCAGCAGAACTGCGAAAAATTTGTTGTCTTCTCAACCATTTCTTAGCTTCAAACTCCCATATCTCGCGAACGGATTGACCTAAACCAAAAATTCCTGTTGCCTCTGAAAGTAGAAACTCGCCCGATTACAACGATATGTGTATTTTTTCCCTAGGCCATTCTGGTTAAGCGTTCGGAGCAGCAGAATTGCGAAAAATTTTTTGCCTTCTCAACCATTTCTTGTCTTCAAACTCCCATATCTCGCGAACGGATTGACCTAACCCAAAAATTCCTATTGCATCTGAAAGTAGAAACTTGCCCGAAAACAACGGTATGTGTATTTTTTCCCTAGGCCATTCTGGTTAAGCGTTCGGAGCAGCAGAATTGTGAAAAATTTTTTGCCTTGTCTACCATTTCTTGGCTTCAAACTCCCATATCTCGCGAACGGATTGACCTAACCCAAAAATTCCTATTGCATCTGAAAGTAGAAACTCGCCCGATTACAACGGTATGTGTATTTTTTCCCTAGGCCATTCTGGTTAAGCGTTTGGAGCAGCAGAATTGCGAAAAATTTCTTGACTTCTCAACCATTTCTTGTCTTCAAACTCCCATATCTCGCGAACCGATTGACCTAACCCAAAAATTCCTATTGCATCTGAAAGTAGAAACTCGCCCGATTACAACGGTTTGTGTATTTTTTCCCTTGGCCATTCTGGTTAAGCGTTTGGAGCAGCAGAATTGTGAAAAATTTTTTGCCTTCTCTACCATTTCTTGGCTTCAAAGACCCATATCTCGCGAACGGATTGACCTAACCCAAAAATTCCTATTGCATCAGAAAGTAGAAATTCGGCCGATTACAACGGTATGTGTATTTTTTCCCTAGGCCATTCTGGTTAAGCGTTTGGTGCAGCAGAATTGCGAAAAATTTTTTGCCTTCTCAACCATTTCTTGGCTTCAAAGTCCCATATCTCGCGAACGGATTGACCTAACCCAAAAATTCCTATTGCATCTGAAAGTAGAAACTCGCTCGATTACAACGGTATGTGTATTTTTTCCCTAGGCCATTCTGGTTAAGCGTTTGGAGCAGCAGAACTGCGAAAAATTTGTTGTCTGCTCAACCATTTCTTAGCTTCAAACTCCCATATCTCGCGAACGGATTCACCTAAACCAAAAATTCCTATTGCATCTGAAAGTAGAAACTCGCCCGATTACAACGGTATGTGTATTTTTTCCCTAGGCCATTCTGGTTAAGCGTTTGGAGCAGCAGAAGTGCGAAAAATTTGTTGTCTTCTCAACCATTTCTTAGCTTCAAACTCCCATATCTCGCGAACGGATTGACCTAAACCAAAAATTCCTGTTGCATCTGAAAGTAGAAACACGCCCGATTACAACGGTATGTGTATTTTTCCCTAGGCCATTCTGGTTAAGCGTTTGGAGCAGCAGAATTGCGAAAAATTTTTTGCCTTCTCAACCATTTCTTAGCTTCAAACTCCCATATCTCGCGAACGTATTGACGTAACCCAAAAATTCCTATGGCATCTGAAAGTAGAAACTCGCCCAATTACAACGGTATGAGTATTTTTTCCCTAGGCCATTCTGGTTAAGCGTTCGGAGCAGCAGAATTGCGAAAAATTTTCTGCCTTCTCAACCATTTCTTGGCTTCAAAGACCCATATCTCGCGAACGGATTGACCTAACCCAAAAATTCCTATTGCATCAGAAAGTAGAAATTCGGCCGATTACAACGGTATGTGTATTTTTTCCCTAGGCCATTCTGGTTAAGCGTTTGGTGCAGCAGAATTGCGAAAAATTTTTTGCCTTCTCAACCATTTCTTGGCTTCAAAGTGCCATATCTCGCGAACGGATTGACCTAACCCAAAAATTCCTATTGCATCTGAAAGTAGAAACTCGCCCGATTACAACGGTATGTGTATTTTTTCCCTAGGCCATTCTGGTTAAGCGTTTGGAGCAGCAGAACTGCGAAAAATTTGTTGTCTTCTCAACCATTTCTTAGCTTCAAACTCCCATATCTCGCGAACGGATTGACCTAAACCAAAAATTCCTGTTGCCTCTGAAAGTAGAAACTCGCCCGATTACAACGATATGTGTATTTTTTCCCTAGGCCATTCTGGTTAAGCGTTCGGAGCAGCAGAATTGCGAAAAATTTTTTGCCTTCTCAACCATTTCTTGTCTTCAAACTCCCATATCTCGCGAACGGATTGACCTAACCCAAAAATTCCTATTGCATCTGAAAGTAGAAACTTGCCCGAAAACAACGGTATGTGTATTTTTTCCCTAGGCCATTCTGGTTAAGCGTTCGGAGCAGCAGAATTGTGAAAAATTTTTTGCCTTGTCTACCATTTCTTGGCTTCAAACTCCCATATCTCGCGAACGGATTGACCTAACCCAAAAATTCCTATTGCATCTGAAAGTAGAAACTCGCCCGATTACAACGGTATGTGTATTTTTTCCCTAGGCCATTCTGGTTAAGCGTTTGGAGCAGCAGAATTGCGAAAAATTTCTTGCCTTCTCAACCATTTCTTGTCTTCAAACTCCCATATCTCGCGAACCGATTGACCTAACCCAAAAATTCCTATTGCATCTGAAAGTAGAAACTCGCCCGATTACAACGGTTTGTGTATTTTTTCCCTTGGCCATTCTGGTTAAGCGTTTGGAGCAGCAGAATTGTGAAAAATTTTTTGCCTTCTCTACCATTTCTTGGCTTCAAAGACCCATATCTCGCGAACGGATTGACCTAACCCAAAAATTCCTATTGCATCAGAAAGTAGAAATTCGGCCGATTACAACGGTATGTGTATTTTTTCCCTAGGCCATTCTGGTTAAGCGTTTGGTGCAGCAGAATTGCGAAAAATTTTTTGCCTTCTCAACCATTTCTTGGCTTCAAAGTCCCATATCTCGCGAACGGATTGACCTAACCCAAAAATTCCTATTGCATCTGAAAGTAGAAACTCGCCCGATTACAACGGTATGTGTATTTTTTCCCTAGGCCATTCTGGTTAAGCGTTTGGAGCAGCAGAACTGCGAAAAACTTGTTGTCTGCTCAACCATTTCTTAGCTTCAAACTCCCATATCTCGCGAACGGATTCACCTAAACCAAAAATTCCTATTGCATCTGAAAGTAGAAACTCGCCCGATTACAACGGTATGTGTATTTTTTCCCTAGGCCATTCTGGTTAAGCGTTTGGAGCAGCAGAAGTGCGAAAAATTTGTTGTCTTCTCAACCATTTCTTAGCTTCAAACTCCCATATCTCGCGAACGGATTGACCTAAACCAAAAATTCCTGTTGCATCTGAAAGTAGAAACACGCCCGATTACAACGGTATGTGTATTTTTCCCTAGGCCATTCTGGTTAAGCGTTTGGAGCAGCAGAATTGCGAAAAATTTTTTGCCTTCTCAACCATTTCTTGGCTTCAAAGTCCCATATCTCGCGAACGGATTGACCTAACCCAAAAATTCCTATTGCATCTGAAAGTAGAAACTTGCCCGAAAACAACGGTATGTGTATTTTTTCCCTAGGCCATTCTGGTTAAGCGTTCGGAGCAGCAGAATTGTGAAAAATTTTTTGCCTTGTCTACCATTTCTTGGCTTCAAACTCCCATATCTCGCGAACGGATTGACCTAACCCAAAAATTCCTATTGCATCTGAAAGTAGAAACTCGCCCGATTACAACGGTATGTGTATTTTTTCCCTAGGCCATTCTGGTTAAGCGTTTGGAGCAGCAGAATTGCGAAAAATTTCTTGACTTCTCAACCATTTCTTGTCTTCAAACTCCCATATCTCGCGAACCGATTGATCTAACCCAAAAATTCCTATTGCATCTGAAAGTAGAAACTCGCCCGATTACAACGGTTTGTGTATTTTTTCACTTGGCCATTCTGGTTAAGCGTTTGGAGCAGCAGAATTGTGAAAAATTTTTTGCCTTCTCTACCATTTCTTGGCTTCAAAGACCCATATCTCGCGAACGGATTGACCTAACCCAAAAATTCCTATTGCATCAGAAAGTAGAAATTCGGCCGATTACAACGGTATGTGTATTTTTTCCCTAGGCCATTCTGGTTAAGCGTTTGGTGCAGCAGAATTGCGAAAAATTTTTTGCCTTCTCAACCATTTCTTGGCTTCAAAGTCCCATATCTCGCGAACGGATTGACCTAACCCAAAAATTCCTATTGCATCTGAAAGTAGAAACTCGCCCGATTACAACGGTATGTGTATTTTTTCCCTAGGCCATTCTGGTTAAGCGTTTGGAGCAGCAGAACTGCGAAAAACTTGTTGTCTGCTCAACCATTTCTTAGCTTCAAACTCCCATATCTCGCGAACGGATTCACCTAAACCAAAAATTCCTATTGCATCTGAAAGTAGAAACTCGCCCGATTACAACGGTATGTGTATTTTTTCCCTAGGCCATTCTGGTTAAGCGTTTGGAGCAGCAGAAGTGCGAAAAATTTGTTGTCTTCTCAACCATTTCTTAGCTTCAAACTCCCATATCTCGCGAACGGATTGACCTAAACCAAAAATTCCTGTTGCATCTGAAAGTAGAAACACGCCCGATTACAACGGTATGTGTATTTTTCCCTAGGCCATTCTGGTTAAGCGTTTGGAGCAGCAGAATTGCGAAAAATTTTTTGCCTTCTCAACCATTTCTTAGCTTCAAACTCCCATATCTCGCGAACGTATTGACGTAACCCAAAAATTCCTATGGCATCTGAAAGTAGAAACTCGCCCAATTACAACGGTATGAGTATTTTTTCCCTAGGCCATTCTGGTTAAGCGTTCGGAGCAGCAGAATTGCGAAAAATTTTTTGCCTTCTCAACCATTTCTTGGCTTCAAAGACCCATATCTCGCGAACGGATTGACCTAACCCAAAAATTCCTATTGCATCAGAAAGTAGAAATTCGGCCGATTACAACGGTATGTGTATTTTTTCCCTAGGCCATTCTGGTTAAGCGTTTGGTGCAGCAGAATTGCGAAAAATTTTTTGCCTTCTCAACCATTTCTTGGCTTCAAAGTCCCATATCTCGCGAACGGATTGACCTAACCCAAAAATTCCTATTGCATCTGAAAGTAGAAACTCGCCCGATTACAACGGTATGTGTATTTTTTCCCTAGGCCATTCTGGTTAAGCGTTTGGAGCAGCAGAACTGCGAAAAACTTGTTGTCTGCTCAACCATTTCTTAGCTTCAAACTCCCATATCTCGCGAACGGATTCACCTAAACCAAATATTCCTATTGCATCTGAAAGTAGAAACTCGCCCGATTACAACGGTATGTGTATTTTTTCCCTAGGCCATTCTGGTTAAGCGTTTGGAGCAGCAGAAGTGCGAAAAATTTGTTGTCTTCTCAACCATTTCTTAGCTTCAAACTCCCATATCTCGCGAACGGATTGACCTAAACCAAAAATTCCTGTTGCATCTGAAAGTAGAAACACGCCCGATTACAACGGTATGTGTATTTTTCCCTAGGCCATTCTGGTTAAGCGTTTGGAGCAGCAGAATTGCGAAAAATTTTTTGCCTTCTCAACCATTTCTTGGCTTCAAACTCCCATATCTCGCGAACGGATTGACCTAACCCAAAAATTCCTATTGCATCTGAAAGTAGAAACTCGCCCGATTACAACGGTATGTGTATTTTTTCCCTAGGCCATTCTGGTTAAGCGTTTGGAGCAGCAGAACTGCGAAAAATTTGTTGTCTTCTCAACCATTTCTTGTCTTCAAACTCCCATATCTCGCGAACAGACTGACCTAACCCAAAAATTCCTATTGCATCTGAAATTAGAAACTCGCCCGATTACAGCGGTATGTGTATTTTTTCCCTTGGCCATTTTGGTTAAGCGTTTGGAGCAGCAGAATTGCGAAAAATTTTTTGCCTTCTCAACCATTTCTTAGCTTCAAACTCCCACATCTCGCGAACGGATTGACCTAACCCAAAAATTCTGTTGCATCTGAAAGTAGAAACTCGCCCGATTACAACGGTATGTGTATTTTTTCCCTAGGCCATTCTGGTTAAGCGTTTGGAGCAGCGGAATTGCGAAAAATTTTTTGCCTTCTCAACCATTTCTTGTCTTCAAACTCCTATATCTCGCGAACCGATTGACCTAACCCAAAAATTCCTATTGCATCTGAAAGTAGAAACTCGCCCGATTACAACGGTTTGTGTATTTTTTCCCTTGGCCATTCTGGTTAAGCGTTTGGAGCAGCAGAATTGTGAAAAATTTTTTGCCTTCTCTACCATTTCTTGGTTTCAAACTCCCATATTTCGCGAACGGATTGACCTAACCCAAAAATTCCTATTGCATCTGAAAGTAGAAACTCGCCCGATTACAACGGTATGTTTATTTCTTCCCTAGGCCATTCTAGTTAAGCGTTTGGAGCAGCAGAATTGCGAAAAATTTGTTGTCTTCTCAACCATTTCTTGTCTTCAAACTCCCATATCTCGCGAACAGACTGACCTAAACCAAAAATTCCTATTGCATCTGAAATTAGAAACTCGCCCGATTACAGCGGTATGTGTATTTTTTCGCTAGGCCATTCTGGTTAAGCGTTCGGAGCAGCAGAATTGCGAAAAATTTGTTGTCTTCTCAACCATTTCTTAGCTTCAAACTCCCATATCTCGCGAACGGATTGACCTAAACCAAAAATTCCTGTTGCATCTGAAAGTAGAAACTCGCCCGATTACAACGGTATGTGTATTTCTCCCTAGGCCATTCTGGTTAAGCGTTTGGAGCAGCAGAATTGCGAAAAATTTTTTGCCTTCTCAACCATTTCTTGGCTTCAAACTCCCATATCTCGCGAACGGATTGACCTAACCCAAAAATTCCTATTGCATCTGAAAGTAGAAACTCGCCCGATTACAACGGTATGTGTATTTTTTCCCTAGGCCATTCTGGTTAAGCGTTTGGAGCAGCAGAACTGCGAAAAATTTGTTGTCTTCTCAACCATTTCTTGTCTTCAAACTCCCATATCTCGCGAACAGACTGACCTAACCCAAAAATTCCTATTGCATCTGAAATTAGAAACTCGCCCGATTACAGCGGTATGTGTATTTTTTCCCTTGGCCATTTTGGTTAAGCGTTTGGAGCAGCAGAATTGCGAAAAATTTTTTGCCTTCTCAACCATTTCTTAGCTTCAAACTCCCACATCTCGCGAACGGATTGACCTAACCCAAAAATTCTGTTGCACCTGAAAGTAGAAACTCGCCCGATTACAACGGTATGTGTATTTTTTCCCTAGGCCATTCTGGTTAAGCGTTTGGAGCAGCAGAATTGCGAAAAATTTTTTGCCTTCTCAACCATTTCTTGTCTTCAAACTCCTATATCTCGCGAACCGATTGACCTAACCCAAAAATTCCTATTGCATCTGAAAGTAGAAACTCGCCCGATTACAACGGTTTGTGTATTTTTTCCCTTGGCCATTCTGGTTAAGCGTTTGGAGCAGCAGAATTGTGAAAAATTTTTTGCCTTCTCTACCATTTCTTGGTTTCAAACTCCCATATTTCGCGAACGGATTGACCTAACCCAAAAATTCCTATTGCATCTGAAAGTAGAAACTCGCCCGATTACAACGGTATGTTTATTTCTTCCCTAGGCCATTCTAGTTAAGCGTTTGGAGCAGCAGAGTTGCGAAAAATTTGTTGTCTTCTCAACCATTTCTTGTCTTCAAACCCCCATATCTCGCGAACAGACTGACCTAAACCAAAAATTCCTATTGCATCTGAAATTAGAAACTCGCCCGATTACAGCGGTATGTGTATTTTTTCGCTAGGCCATTCTGGTTAAGCGTTCGGAGCAGCAGAATTGCGAAAAATTTTTTGCCTTCTCAACCATTTCTTGTCTTCAAACTCCCATATCTCGCGAACGGATTGACCTAACCCAAAAATTCCTATTGCATCTGAAAGTAGAAACTCGTCCGATTACAACGGTATGTGTATTTTTTCCCTAGCCCATTCTGGTTAAGCGTTTGGAGCAGCAGAATTGTGAAAAATTTTTTGCCTTCTCTACCATTTCTTGGCTTCAAAGACCCATATCTCGCGAACGGATTGACCTAACCCAAAAATTCCTATTGCATCAGAAAGTAGAAATTCGGCCGATTACAACGGTATGTGTATTTTTTCCCTAGGCCATTCTGGTTAAGCGTTTGGTGCAGCAGAATTGCGAAAAATTTTTTGCCTTCTCAACCATTTCTTGGCTTCAAAGTCCCATATCTCGCGAACGGATTGACCTAACCCAAAAATTCCTATTGCATCTGAAAGTAGAAACTCGCCCGATTACAACGGTTTGTGTATTTTTTCCCTTGGCCATTCTGGTTAAGCGTTTGGAGCAGCAGAATTGTGAAAAATTTTTTGCCTTCTCTACCATTTCTTGGTTTCAAACTCCCATATTTCGCGAACGGATTGACCTAACCCAAAAATTCCTATTGCATCTGAAAGTAGAAACTCGCCCGATTACAACGGTATGTTTATTTCTTCCCTAGGCCATTCTAGTTAAGCGTTTGGAGCAGCAGAATTGCGAAAAATTTGTTGTCTTCTCAACCATTTCTTGTCTTCAAACCCCCATATCTCGCGAACAGACTGACCTAAACCAAAAATTCCTATTGCATCTGAAATTAGAAACTCGCCCGATTACAGCGGTATGTGTATTTTTTCGCTAGGCCATTCTGGTTAAGCGTTCGGAGCAGCAGAATTGCGAAAAATTTTTTGCCTTCTCAACCATTTCTTGTCTTCAAACTCCCATATCTCGCGAACGGATTGACCTAACCCAAAAATTCCTATTGCATCTGAAAGTAGAAACTCGCCCGATTACAACGGTATGTGTATTTTTTCCCTAGCCCATTCTGGTTAAGCGTTTGGAGCAGCAGAATTGTGAAAAATTTTTGCCTTCTCTACCATTTCTTGGCTTCAAAGACCCATATCTCGCGAACGGATTGACCTAACCCAAAAATTCCTATTGCATCAGAAAGTAGAAATTCGGCCGATTACAACGGTATGTGTATTTTTTCCCTAGGCCATTCTGGTTAAGCGTTTGGTGCAGCAGAATTGCGAAAAATTTTTTGCCTTCTCAACCATTTCTTGGCTTCAAAGTCCCATATCTCGCGAACGGATTGACCTAACCCAAAAATTCCTATTGCATCTGAAAGTAGAAACTCGCCCGATTACAACGGTATGTGTATTTTTTCCCTAGTCCATTCTGGTTAAGCGTTTGGAGCAGCAGAACTGCGAAAAACTTGTTGTCTGCTCAACCATTTCTTAGCTTCAAACTCCCATATCTCGCGAACGGATTGACCTAAACCAAAATTCCTGTTGCATCTGAAAGTAGAAACTCGCCCGATTACAACGGTATGTGTATTTTTCCCTAGGCCATTCTGGTTAAGCGTTTGGAGCAGCAGAATTGCGAAAAATTTTTTGCCTTCTCAACCATTTCTTGGCTTCAAACTCCCATATCTCGCGAACGGATTGACCTAACCCAAAAATTCCTAATGCATCTGAAAGTAGAAACTCGCCCGATTACAACGGTATGTGTATTTTTTCCCTAGGCCATTCTGGTTAAGCGTTTGGAGCAGCAGAACTGCGAAAAATTTGTTGTCTTCTCAACCATTTCTTGTCTTCAAACTCCCATATCTCGCGAACAGACTGACCTAACCCAAAAATTCCTATTGCATCTGAAATTAGAAACTCGCCCGATTACAGCGGTATGTGTATTTTTTCCCTTGGCCATTTTGGTTAAGCGTTTGGAGCAGCAGAATTGCGAAAAATTTTTTGCCTTCTCAACCATTTCTTAGCTTCAAACTCCCACATCTCGCGAACGGATTGACCTAACCCAAAAATTCTGTTGCATCTGAAAGTAGAAACTCGCCCGATTACAACGGTATGTGTTTTTTTTCCCTAGGCCATCCTGGTTAAGCGTTTGGAGCAGCAGAATTGCGAAAAATTTTTTGCCTTCTCAACCATTTCTTGTCTTCAAACTCCTATATCTCGCGAACCGATTGACCTAACCCAAAAATTCCTATTGCATCTGAAAGTAGAAACTCGCCCGATTACAACGGTTTGTGTATTTTTTCCCTTGGCCATTCTGGTTAAGCGTTTGGAGCAGCAGAATTGTGAAAAATTTTTTGCCTTCTCTACCATTTCTTGGTTTCAAACTCCCATATTTCGCGAACGGATTGACCTAACCCAAAAATTCCTATTGCTTCTGAAAGTAGAAACTCGCCCGATTACAACGGTATGTTTATTTCTTCCCTAGGCCATTCTAGTTAAGCGTTTGGAGCAGCAGAATTGCGAAAAATTTGTTGTCTTCTCAACCATTTCTTGTCTTCAAACTCCCATATCTCGCGAACAGACTGACCTAAACCAAAAATTCCTATTGCATCTGAAATTAGAAACTCGCCCGATTACAGCGGTATGTGTATTTTTTCGCTAGGCCATTCTGGTTAAGCGTTCGGAGCAGCAGAATTGCGAAAAATTTTTTGCCTTCTCAACCATTTCTTGTCTTCAAACTCCCATATCTCGCGAACGGATTGACCTAACCCAAAAATTCCTATTGCATCTGAAAGTAGAAACTCGCCCGATTACAACGGTATGTGTATTTTTTCCCTAGCCCATTCTGGTTAAGCGTTTGGAGCAGGAGAATTGTGAAAAATTTTTTGCCTTCTCAACCATTTCTTAGCTTCAAACTCCCATATCTCGCGAACGTATTGACCTAACCCAAAAATTCCTATTGCATCAGAAAGTAGAAATTCGCCCGATTACAACGGTACGTGTATTTTTTCCCTAGGCCATTCTGGTTAAGCGTTTGGTGCAGCAGAATTGCGAAAAATTTTTTGCCTTCTCAACCATTTCTTGGCTTCAAACTCCCATATCTCGCGAACAGACTGACCTAACCCAAAAATTCCTATTGCATCTGAAAGTAGAAACTCGCCCGATTACAACGGTATGTGTATTTTTTCCCTTGGCCATTCTGGTTAAGCGTATGGAGCAGCAGAATTGTGAAAAATTTTTTGCCTTCTCAACCATTTCTTGGCTTCAAACTCCCATATCTCGCGAACGAATTGACCTAACCCAAAAATTCCTTATGCATCTGAAAGTAGAAACTCGCCCGCTTACAACGGTATGTTTATTTTTTCCCTAGGCCATTCTGGTTAAGCGTTTGGAGCAGCAGAATTGCGAAAAATTTTTTGCCTTCTCAACCATTTCTTGGCTTCAAACTCCCATATCTCGCGAACAGACTGACCTAACCCAAAAATTCCTATTGCATCTCAAATTAGAAACTCGCCCGATTACAGCGGTATGTGTATTTTTTCCCTTGGCCATGTTGGTTAAGCGTTTGGAGCAGCAGAATTGCGAAAAATTTTTTGCCTTCTCAACCATTTCTTAGCTTCAAACTCCCATATCTCGCGAACGGATTGACCTAACCCAAAAATTCTGTTGCATCTGAAAGTAGAAACTCGCCCGATTACAACGGTATGTGTATTTTTTCCCTAGGCCATTCTGGTTAAGCGTTTGGAGCAGCAGAATTGCGAAAAATTTTTTGCCTTCTCAACCATTTCTTGTCTTCAAACTCCCATATCTCGCGAACGGATTGACCTAACCCAAAAATTCCTATTGCATCTGAAAGTAGAAACTCGCCCGATTACAACGGTATGTGTATTTTTTCCCTTGGCCATTCGGGTTAAGCGTTTGGAGCAGCAGAATTGTGAAAAATTTTTTGCCTTCTCTACCATTTCTTGGTTTCAAACTCCCATATTTCGCGAACGGATTGACCTAACCCAAAAATTCCTATTGCAGCTGAAAGTAGAAACTCGCCCGATTACAACGGTATGTTTATTTCTTCCCTAGGCCATTCTAGTTAAGCGTTTGGAGCAGCAGAAGTTGCGAAAAATTTTTTGCCTTCTCAACCATTTCTTAGCTTCAAACTCCCATATCTCGCGAACGGATTGACCTAAACCAAAAATTCCTGTTGCATCTGAAAGTAGAAACTCGCCCGATTACAACGGTATGTGTATTTTTTCCCTAGGCCATTCTGGTTAAGCGTTCGGAGCAGCAGAATTGCGAAAAATTTTTTGCCTTCTCAACCATTTCTTGTCTTCAAACTCCCATATCTCGCGAACGGATTGACCTAACCCAAAAATTCCTATTGCATCTGAAAGTAGAAACTCGCCCGATTACAACGGTATGTGTATTTTTTCCCTAGCCCATTCTGGTTAAGCGTTTGGAGCAGCAGAATTGTGAAAAATTTGTTGCCTTCTCAACCATTTCTTAGCTTCAAACTCCCATATCTCGCGAACGGATTGACGTAACCAAAAAATTCCTATTGCATCTGAAAGTAGAAATTCGCCCGATTACAACGGTATGTGTATTTTTTCCCTAGGCCATTCTGGTTAAGCGATTGGAGCAGCAGAACTGCGAAAAATTTGTTGTCTTCTCAACCATTTCTTAGCTTCAAACTACCATATCTCGCGAACGGATTGACCTAAACCAAAAATTCCTGTTGCATCTGAAAGTAGAAACTCGCCCGATTACAACGATATGTGTATTTTTTCCCTAGGCCATTCTGGTTAAGCGTTCGGAGCAGCAGAATTGCGAAAAATTTGTTGCCTTCTCAACCATTTCTTGTCTTCAAACTCCCATATCTCGCGAACGGATTGACCTAACCCAAAAATTCCTATTGCATCTGAAAGTAGAAACTTGCCCGATTACAACGGTATGTGTATTTTTTCCCTAGGCCATTCTGGTTAAGCGTTCGGAGCAGCAGAATTGTGAAAAATTTTTTGCCTTCTCTACCATTTCTTGGCTTCAAACTCCCATATCTCGCGAACGGATTGACCTAACCCAAAAATTCCTATTGCATCTGAAAGTAGAAACTCGCCCGATTACAACGGTATGTGTATTTTTTCCCTAGGCCATTCTGGTTAAGCGTTTGGAGCAGCAGAATTGCGAAAAATTTGTTGTCTTCTCAACCATTTCTTGTCTTCAAACTCCCATATCTCGCGAACAGTCTGACCTAAACCAAAAATTCCTATTGCATCTGAAATTAGAAACTCGCCCGATTACAGCGGTATGTGTATTTTTTCGCTAGGCCATTCTGGTTAAGCGTTCGGAGCAGCAGAATTGCGAAAAATTTTTTGCCTTCTCAACCATTTCTTGTCTTCAAACTCCCATATCTCGCGAACGGATTGACCTAACCCAAAAATTCCTATTGCATCTGAAAGTAGAAACTCGCCCGATTACAACGGTATGTGTATTTTTTCCCTAGCCCATTCTGGTTAAGCGTTTGGAGCAGCAGAATTGTGAAAAATTTTTTGCCTTCTCTACCATTTCTTGGCTTCAAAGACCCGTATCTCGCGAACGGATTGACCTAACCCAAAAATTCCTATTGCATCAGAAAGTAGAAATTCGGCCGATTACAACGGTATGTGTATTTTTTCCCTAGGCCATTCTGGTTAAGCGTTTGGTGCAGCAGAATTGCGAAAAATTTTTTGCCTTCTCAACCATTTCTTGGCTTCAAAGTCCCATATCTCGCGAACGGATTGACCTAACCCAAAAATTCCTATTGCATCTGAAAGTAGAAACTCGCCCGATTACAACGGTATGTGTATTTTTTCCCTAGGCCATTCTGGTTAAGCGTTTGGAGCAGCAGAACTGCGAAAAACTTGTTGTCTGCTCAACCATTTCTTAGCTTCAAACTCCCATATCTCGCGAACGGATTCACCTAAACCAAAAATTCCTATTGCATCTGAAAGTAGAAACTCGCCCGATTACAACGGTATGTGTATTTTTTCCCTAGGCCATTCTGGTTAAGCGTTTGGAGCAGCAGAAGTGCGAAAAATTTGTTGTCTTCTCAACCATTTCTTAGCTTCAAACTCCCATATCTCGCGAACGGATTGACCTAAACCAAAAATTCCTGTTGCATCTGAAAGTAGAAACTCGCCCGATTACAACGGTATGTGTATTTTTCCCTAGGCCATTCTGGTTAAGCGTTTGGAGCAGCAGAATTGCGAAAAATTTTTTGCCTTCTCAACCATTTCTTGGCTTCAAACTCCCATATCTCGCGAACGGATTGACCTAACCCAAAAATTCCTATTGCATCTGAAAGTAGAAACTCGCCCGATTACAACGGTATGTGTATTTTTTCCCTAGGCCATTCTGGTTAAGCGTTTGGAGCAGCAGAACTGCGAAAAATTTGTTGTCTTCTCAACCATTTCTTGTCTTCAAACTCCCATATCTCGCGAACAGACTGACCTAACCCAAAAATTCCTATTGCATCTGAAATTAGAAACTCGCCCGATTACAGCGGTATGTGTATTTTTTCCCTTGGCCATTTTGGTTAAGCGTTTGGAGCAGCAGAATTGCGAAAAATTTGTTGCCTTCTCAACCATTTCTTAGCTTCAAACTCCCACATCTCGCGAACGGATTGACCTAACCCAAAAATTCTGTTGCATCTGAAAGTAGAAACTCGCCCGATTACAACGGTATGTGTTTTTTTTCCCTAGGCCATCCTGGTTAAGCGTTTGGAGCAGCAGAATTGCGAAAAATTTTTTGCCTTCTCAACCATTTCTTGTCTTCAAACTCCTATATCTCGCGAACCGATTGACCTAACCCAAAAATTCCTATTGCATCTGAAAGTAGAAACTCGCCCGATTACAACGGTTTGTGTATTTTTTCCCTTGGCCATTCTGGTTAAGCGTTTGGAGCAGCAGAATTGTGAAAAATTTTTTGCCTTCTCTACCATTTCTTGGTTTCAAACTCCCATATTTCGCGAACGGATTGACCTAACCCAAAAATTCCTATTGCATCTGAAAGTAGAAACTCGCCCGATTACAACGGTATGTTTATTTCTTCCCTAGGCCATTCTAGTTAAGCGTTTGGAGCAGCAGAATTGCGAAAAATTTGTTGTCTTCTCAACCATTTCTTGTCTTCAAACTCCCATATCTCGCGAACAGACTGACCTAAACCAAAAATTCCTATTGCATCTGAAATTAGAAACTCGCCCGATTACAGCGGTATGTGTATTTTTTCGCTAGGCCATTCTGGTTAAGCGTTCGGAGCAGCAGAATTGCGAAAAATTTTTTGCCTTCTCAACCATTTCTTGTCTTCAAACTCCCATATCTCGCGAACGGATTGACCTAACCCAAAAATTCCTATTGCATCTGAAAGTAGAAACTCGCCCGATTACAACGGTATGTGTATTTTTTCCCTAGCCCATTCTGGTTAAGCGTTTGGAGCAGAAGAATTGTGAAAAATTTTTTGCCTTCTCAACCATTTCTTAGCTTCAAACTCCCATATCTCGCGAACGTATTGACCTAACCCAAAAATTCCTATTGCATCAGAAAGTAGAAATTCGCCCGATTACAACGGTACGTGTATTTTTTCCCTAGGCCATTCTGGTTAAGCGTTTGGTGCAGCAGAATTGCGAAAAATTTTTTGCCTTCTCAACCATTTCTTGGCTTCAAACTCCCATATCTCGCGAACAGACTGACCTAACCCAAAAATTCCTATTGCATCTGAAAGTAGAAACTCGCCCGATTACAACGGTATGTGTATTTTTTCCCTTGGCCATTCTGGTTAAGCGTATGGAGCAGCAGAATTGTGAAAAATTTTTTGCCTTCTCAACCATTTCTTGGCTTCAAACTCCCATATCTCGCGAACGAATTGACCTAACCCAAAAATTCCTTATGCATCTGAAAGTAGAAACTCGCCCGATTACAACGGTATGTGTATTTTTTCCCTAGGCCATTCTGGTTAAGCGTTTGGAGCAGCAGAACTGCGAAAAATTTGTTGTCTTCTCAACCATTTCTTGTCTTCAAACTCCCATATCTCGCGAACAGACTGACCTAACCCAAAAATTCCTATTGCATCTGAAATTAGAAACTCGCCCGATTACAGCGGTATGTGTATTTTTTCCCTTGGCCATTTTGGTTAAGCGTTTGGAGCAGCAGAATTGCGAAAAATTTGTTGCCTTCTCAACCATTTCTTAGCTTCAAACTCCCACATCTCGCGAACGGATTGACCTAACCCAAAAATTCTGTTGCATCTGAAAGTAGAAACTCGCCCGATTACAACGGTATGTGTTTTTTTTCCCTAGGCCATCCTGGTTAAGCGTTTGGAGCAGCAGAATTGCGAAAAATTTTTTGCCTTCTCAACCATTTCTTGTCTTCAAACTCCTATATCTCGCGAACCGATTGACCTAACCCAAAAATTCCTATTGCATCTGAAAGTAGAAACTCGCCCGATTACAACGGTTTGTGTATTTTTTCCCTTGGCCATTCTGGTTAAGCGTTTGGAGCAGCAGAATTGTGAAAAATTTTTTGCCTTCTCTACCATTTCTTGGTTTCAAACTCCCATATTTCGCGAACGGATTGACCTAACCCAAAAATTCCTATTGCATCTGAAAGTAGAAACTCGCCCGATTACAACGGTATGTTTATTTCTTCCCTAGGCCATTCTAGTTAAGCGTTTGGAGCAGCAGAATTGCGAAAAATTTGTTGTCTTCTCAACCATTTCTTGTCTTCAAACTCCCATATCTCGCGAACAGACTGACCTAAACCAAAAATTCCTATTGCATCTGAAATTAGAAACTCGCCCGATTACAGCGGTATGTGTATTTTTTCGCTAGGCCATTCTGGTTAAGCGTTCGGAGCAGCAGAATTGCGAAAAATTTTTTGCCTTCTCAACCATTTCTTGTCTTCAAACTCCCATATCTCGCGAACGGATTGACCTAACCCAAAAATTCCTATTGCATCTGAAAGTAGAAACTCGCCCGATTACAACGGTATGTGTATTTTTTCCCTAGCCCATTCTGGTTAAGCGTTTGGAGCAGAAGAATTGTGAAAAATTTTTTGCCTTCTCAACCATTTCTTAGCTTCAAACTCCCATATCTCGCGAACGTATTGACCTAACCCAAAAATTCCTATTGCATCAGAAAGTAGAAATTCGCCCGATTACAACGGTACGTGTATTTTTTCCCTAGGCCATTCTGGTTAAGCGTTTGGTGCAGCAGAATTGCGAAAAATTTTTTGCCTTCTCAACCATTTCTTGGCTTCAAACTCCCATATCTCGCGAACAGACTGACCTAACCCAAAAATTCCTATTGCATCTGAAAGTAGAAACTCGCCCGATTACAACGGTATGTGTATTTTTTCCCTTGGCCATTCTGGTTAAGCGTATGGAGCAGCAGAATTGTGAAAAATTTTTTGCCTTCTCAACCATTTCTTGGCTTCAAACTCCCATATCTCGCGAACGAATTGACCTAACCCAAAAATTCCTTATGCATCTGAAAGTAGAAACTCGCCCGATTACAGCGGTATGTGTATTTTTTCCCTTGGCCATGTTGGTTAAGCGTTTGGAGCAGCAGAATTGCGAAAAATTTTTTGCCTTCTCAACCATTTCTTAGCTTCAAACTCCCATATCTCGCGAACGGATTGACCTAACCCAAAAATTCTGTTGCATCTGAAAGTAGAAACTCGCCCGATTACAACGGTATGTGTATTTTTTCCCTAGGCCATTCTGGTTAAGCGTTTGGAGCAGCAGAATTGCGAAAAATTTTTTGCCTTCTCAACCATTTCTTGTCTTCAAACTCCCATATCTCGCGAACGGATTGACCTAACCCAAAAATTCCTATTGCATCTGAAAGTAGAAACTCGCCCGATTACAACGGTATGTGTATTTTTTCCCTTGGCCATTCGGGTTAAGCGTTTGGAGCAGCAGAATTGTGAAAAATTTTTTGCCTTCTCTACCATTTCTTGGTTTCAAACTCCCATATTTCGCGAACGGATTGACCTAACCCAAAAATTCCTATTGCAGCTGAAAGTAGAAACTCGCCCGATTACAACGGTATGTTTATTTCTTCCCTAGGCCATTCTAGTTAAGCGTTTGGAGCAGCAGAAGTTGCGAAAAATTTTTTGCCTTCTCAACCATTTCTTAGCTTCAAACTCCCATATCTCGCGAACGGATTGACCTAAACCAAAAATTCCTGTTGCATCTGAAAGTAGAAACTCGCCCGATTACAACGGTATGTGTATTTTTTCCCTAGGCCATTCTGGTTAAGCGTTCGGAGCAGCAGAATTGCGAAAAATTTTTTGCCTTCTCAACCATTTCTTGTCTTCAAACTCCCATATCTCGCGAACGGATTGACCTAACCCAAAAATTCCTATTGCATCTGAAAGTAGAAACTCGCCCGATTACAACGGTATGTGTATTTTTTCCCTAGCCCATTCTGGTTAAGCGTTTGGAGCAGCAGAATTGTGAAAAATTTTTTGCCTTCTCTACCATTTCTTGGCTTCAAACTCCCATATCTCGCGAACAGACTGACCTAACCCAAAAATTCCTATTGCATCTGAAAGTAGAAACTCGCCCGATTACAGCGGTATGTGTATTTTTTCCCTTGGCCATTTTGGTTAAGCGTTTGGAGCAGCAGAATTGCGAAAAATTTTTTGCCTTCTCAACCATTTCTTAGCTTCAAAGTCCCATATCTCGCGAACGGATTGACCTAACCCAAAAATTCTGTTGCATCTGAAAGTAGAAACTCGCCCGATTACAACTGTATGTGTATTTTTTCCCTAGGCCATTCTGGTTAAGCGTTTGGAGCAGCAGAACTGCGAAAAATTTGTTGTCTTCTCAACCATTTCTTGTCTTCAAACTCCCATATCTCGCGAACGGATTGACGTAACCAAAAAATTCCTATTGCATCTGAAAGTAGAAATTCGCCCGATTACAACGGTATGTGTATTTTTTCCCTAGGCCATTCTGGTTAAGCGATTGGAGCAGCAGAACTGCGAAAAATTTGTTGTCTTCTCAACCATTTCTTAGCTTCAAACTACCATATCTCGCGAACGGATTGACCTAAACCAAAAATTCCTGTTGCATCTGAAAGTAGAAACTCGCCCGATTACAACGATATGTGTATTTTTTCCCTAGGCCATTCTGGTTAAGCGTTCGGAGCAGCAGAACTGCGAAAAATTTGTTGCCTTCTCAACCATTTCTTGTCTTCAAACTCCCATATCTCGCGAACGGATTGACCTAACCCAAAAATTCCTATTGCATCTGAAAGTAGAAACTTGCCCGATTACAACGGTATGTGTATTTTTTCCCTAGGCCATTCTGGTTAAGCGTTCGGAGCAGCAGAATTGTGAAAAATTTTTTGCCTTCTCTACCATTTCTTGGATTCAAACTCCCATATCTCGCGAACGGATTGACCTAACCCAAAAATTCCTATTGCATCTGAAAGTAGAAACTCGCCCGATTACAACGGTATGTGTATTTTTTCCCTAGGCCATTCTGGTTAAGCGTTTGGAGCAGCAGAAGTGCGAAAAATTTGTTGTCTTCTCAACCATTTCTTAGCTTCAAACTCCCATATCTCACGAACGGATTCACCTAAACCAAAAATTCCTATTGCATCTGAAAGTAGAAACTCGCCCGATTACAACGGTATGTGTATTTTTCCCCTAGGCCATTCTGGTTAAGCGTTTGGAGCAGCAGAATTGCGAAAAATTTTTCGCCTTCTCAACCATTTCTTGTCTTCAAACTCCCATATCTCGCGAACAGATTGACCTAACCCAAGAATTCCTATTGCATCTGAAAGTAGAAACTCGCCCGATTACAACGGTTTGTGTATTTTTTCCCTTGGCCATTCTGGTTAAGCGTTTGGAGCAGCAGAATTGTGAAAAATTTTTTGCCTTCTCAACCATTTCTTAGCTTCAAACTCCCATATCTCGCGAACGGATTGACCTAACCCAAAAATTCTGTTGCATCTGAAAGTAGAAACTCGCCCGATTACAACGGTATGTGTATTTTTTCCCTAGGCCATTCTGGTTAAGCGTTCGGAGCAGCAGAATTTTGAAAAATTTTTTGCCTTCTCTACCATTTCTTGGCTTCAAACTCCCATATCTCGCGAACGGATTGACCTAACCCAAAAAGTCCTATTGCATCTGAAAGTAGAAACTCGCCCGATTACAACGGTATGTGTATTTTTTCCCTAGGCCATTCTGGTTAAGCGTTTGGAGCAGCAGAAGTGCGAAAAATTTGTTGTCTTCTCAACCATTTCTTAGCTTCAAACTCCCATATCTCACGAACGGATTCACCTAAACCAAAAATTCCTATTGCATCTGAAAGTAGAAACTCGCCCGATTACAACGGTATGTGTATTTTTTCCCTAGGCCATTCTGGTTAAGCGTTTGGAGCAGCAGAATTGCGAAAAATTTTTTGCCTTCTCAACCATTTCTTGTCTTCAAACTCCCATATCTCGCGAACGGATTGACCTAACCCAAAAATTCCTATTGCATCTGAAAGTAGAAACTTGCCCGATTACAACCGTATGTGTATTTTTTCCCTTGGCCATTTTGGTTAAGCGTTTGGAGCAGCAGAATTGCGAAAAATTTTTTGCCTTCTCAACCATTTCTTAGCTTCAAAGTCCCATATCTCGCGAACGGATTGACCTAACCCAAAAATTCTGTTGCATCTGAAAGTAGAAACTCGCCCGATTACAACTGTATGTGTATTTTTTCCCTAGGCCATTCTGGTTAAGCGTTTGGAGCAGCAGAACTGCGAAAAATTTGTTGTCTTCTCAACCATTTCTTGTCTTCAAACTCCCATATCTCGCGAACGGATTGACGTAACCAAAAAATTCCTATTGCATCTGAAAGTAGAAATTCGCCCGATTACAACGGTATGTGTATTTTTTCCCTAGGCCATTCTGGTTAAGCGATTGGAGCAGCAGAACTGCGAAAAATTTGTTGTCTTCTCAACCATTTCTTAGCTTCAAACTACCATATCTCGCGAACGGATTGACCTAAACCAAAAATTCCTGTTGCATCTGAAAGTAGAAACTCGCCCGATTACAACGATATGTGTATTTTTTCTCTAGGCCATTCTGGTTAAGCGTTCGGAGCAGCAGAATTGCGAAAAATTTGTTGCCTTCTCAACCATTTCTTGTCTTCAAACTCCCATATCTCGCGAACGGATTGACCTAACCCAAAAATTCCTATTGCATCTGAAAGTAGAAACTTGCCCGATTACAACGGTATGTGTATTTTTTCCCTAGGCCATTCTGGTTAAGCGTTCGGAGCAGCAGAATTGTGAAAAATTTTTTGCCTTCTCTACCATTTCTTGGCTTCAAACTCCCATATCTCGCGAACGGATTGACCTAACCCAAAAATTCCTATTGCATCTGAAAGTAGAAACTCGCCCGATTACAACGGTATGTGTATTTTTTCCCTAGGCCATTCTGGTTAAGCGTTTGGAGCAGCAGAAGTGCGAAAAATTTGTTGTCTTCTCAACCATTTCTTAGCTTCAAACTCCCATATCTCACGAACGGATTCACCTAAACAAAAATTCTGTTGCATCTGAAAGTAGAAACTCGCCCGATTACAACGGTATGTGTATTTTTTCCCTAGGCCATTCTGGTTAAGCGTTCGGAGCAGCAGAATTTTGAAAAATTTTTTTGCCTTCTCTACCATTTCTTGGCTTCAAACTCCCATATCTCGCGAACGGATTGACCTAACCCAAAAAGTCCTATTGCATCTGAAAGTAGAAACTCGCCCGATTACAACGGTATGTGTATTTTTTCCCTAGGCCATTCTGGTTAAGCGTTTGGAGCAGCAGAAGTGCGAAAAATTTGTTGTCTTCTCAACCATTTCTTAGCTTCAAACTCCCATATCTCACGAACGGATTCACCTAAACCAAAAATTCCTATTGCATCTGAAAGTAGAAACTCGCCCGATTACAACGGTATGTGTATTTTTTCCCTAGGCCATTCTGGTTAAGCGTTTGGAGCAGCAGAATTGCGAAAAATTTTTTGCCTTCTCAACCATTTCTTGTCTTCAAACTCCCATATCTCGCGAACGGATTGACCTAACCCAAAAATTCCTATTGCATCTGAAAGTAGAAACTCGCCCGATTACAACGGTTTGTGTATTTTTTCCCTTGGCCATTCTGGTTAAGCGTTTGGAGCAGCAGAATTGCGAAAAATTTTTTGCCTTCTCAACCATTTCTTAGCTTCAAACTCCCATATCTCGCGAACGGATTGACCTAACCCAAAAATTCTGTTGCATCTGAAAGTAGAAACTCGCCCGATTACAACGATATGTGTATTTTTTCCCTAGGCCATTCTGGTTAAGCGTTCGGAGCACCAGAATTCCAAAAAATTTTTTGCCTTCTCAACCATTTCTTGTCTTCAAACTCCCATATCTCGCGAACGGATTGACCTAACCCAAAAATTCCTATTGCATCTGAAAGTAGAAACTTGCCCGATTACAACCGTATGTGTATTTTTTCCCTAGGCCATTCTGGTTAAGCGTTCGGAGCAGCAGAATTGTGAAAAATTTTTTGCCTTCTCTACCATTTCTTGGCTTCAAACTCCCATATCTCGCGAACGGATTGACCTAACCCAAAAATTCCTATTGCATCTGAAAGTAGAAACTCGCCCGATTACAACGGTATGTGTATTTTTTCCCTAGGCCATTCTGGTTAAGCGTTCGGAGCAGCAGAATTGTGAAAAATTTTTTGCCTTCTCTACCATTTCTTGGCTTCAAACTCCCATATCTCGCGAACGGATTGACCTAACCCAAAAATTCCTATTGCATCTGAAAGTAGAAACTCGCCCGATTACAACGGTATGTGTATTTTTTCCCTAGGCCATTCTGGTTAAGAGTTTGGAGCAGCAGAAGTGCGAAAAATTTGTTGTCTTCTCAACCATTTCTTAGCTTCAAACTCCCATATCTCACGAACGGATTCACCTAAACCAAAAATTCCTATTGCATCTGAAAATAGAAACTCGCCCGATTACAACGGTATGTGTATTTTTTCCCTAGGCCTTTCTGGTTAAGCGTTTGGAGCAGCAGAAGTGCGAAAAATTTGTTGTCTTCTCAACCATTTCTTAGCTTCAAACTCCCATATCTCGCGAACGGATTGACCTAACCCAAAAATTCTGTTGCATCTGAAAGTAGAAACTCGCCCGATTACAACGGTATGTGTATTTTTTCCCTAGGCCATTCTGGTTAAGCGTTTGGAGCAGCAGAATTGCGAAAAATTTTTTGCCTTCTCAACCATTTCTTGTCTTCAAACTCCCATATCTCGCGAACGGATTGACCTAACCCAAAAATTCCTATTGCATCTGAAAGTAGAAACTCGCCCGATTACAACGGTTTGTGTATTTTTTCCCTTGGCCATTCTGGTTAAGCGTTTGGAGCAGCAGAATTGTGAAAATTTTTTTGCCTTCTCTACCATTTCTTGGTTTCAAACTCCCATATTTCGCGAACGGATTGACCTAACCCAAAAATTCCTATTGCATCTGAAAGTAGAAACTCGCCCGATTACAACGGTATGTTTATTTCTTCCCTAGGCCATTCTAGTTAAGCGTTTGGAGCAGCAGAAGTGCGAAAAATTTGTTGTCTTCTCAACCATTTCTTAGCTTCAAACTCCCATATCTCGCGAACGGATTGACCTAAACCAAAAATTCCTGTTGCATCTGAAAGTAGAAACTCGCCCGATTACAACGGTGTGTGTATTTTTTCCCTAGGCCATTCTGGTTAAGCGTTCGGAGCAGCAGAATTGCGAAAAATTTTTTGCCTTCTCAACCATTTCTTGTCTTCAAACTCCCATATCTCGCGAACGGATTGACCTGACCCAAAAATTCCTATTGCATCTGAAAGTAGAAACTCGCCCGATTACAACGGTATGTGTATTTTTTCCCTAGCCCATTCTGGTTAAGCGTTTGGAGCAGCAGTATTGTGAAAAATTTTTTGCCTTCTCTACCATTTCTTGGCTTCAAACTCCCATATCTCGCGAACAGACTGACCTAACCCAAAAATTCCTATTCCATCTGAAAGTAGAAACTCGCCCGATTACAGCGGTATGTGTATTTTTTCCCTTGGCCATTTTGGTTAAGCGTTTGGACCAGCAGAATTGCGAAAAATTTTTTGCCTTCTCAACCATTTCTTAGCTTCAAACTCCCATATCTCGCGAACGGATTGACCTAACCCAAAAATTCTGTTGCATCTGAAAGTAGAAACTCGCCCGATTACAACGGTATGTGTATTTTTTCCCTAGGCCATTCTGGTTAAGCGTTCGGAGCAGCAGAATTGCGAAAAATTTTTGGCTTTCTCAACCATTTCTTGGCTTCAGAGACCCATATCTCGCGAACGGATTGACCTAACCCAAAAATTCCTATTGCATCTGAAAGTAGAAACTTGCCCGATTACAACCGTATGTGTATTTTTTCCCTAGGCCATTCTGGTTAAGCGTTCGGAGCAGCAGAATTGTGAAAAATTTTTTGCCTTCTCTACCATTTCTTGGCTTCAAACTCCCATATCTCGCGAACGGATTGACCTAACCCAAAAATTCCTATTGCATCTGAAAGTAGAAACTCGCCCGATTACAACGGTATGTGTATTTTTTCCCTAGGCCATTCTGGTTAAGAGTTTGGAGCAGCAGAAGTGCGAAAAATTTGTTGTCTTCTCAACCATTTCTTAGCTTCAAACTCCCATATCTCACGAACGGATTCACCTAAACCAAAAATTCCTATTGCATCTGAAAATAGAAACTCGCCCGATTACAACGGTATGTGTATTTTTTCCCTAGGCCTTTCTGGTTAAGCGTTTGGAGCAGCAGAAGTGCGAAAAATTTGTTGTCTTCTCAACCATTTCTTAGCTTCAAACTCCCATATCTCGCGAACGGATTGACCTAACCCAAAAATTCTGTTGCATCTGAAAGTAGAAACTCGCCCGATTACAACGGTATGTGTATTTTTTCCCTAGGCCATTCTGGTTAAGCGTTTGGAGCAGCAGAATTGCGAAAAATTTTTTGCCTTCTCAACCATTTCTTGTCTTCAAACTCCCATATCTCGCGAACGGATTGACCTAACCCAAAAATTCCTATTGCATCTGAAAGTAGAAACTCGCCCGATTACAACGGTTTGTGTATTTTTTCCCTTGGCCATTCTGGTTAAGCGTTTGGAGCAGCAGAATTGTGAAAATTTTTTTGCCTTCTCTACCATTTCTTGGTTTCAAACTCCCATATTTCGCGTACGGATTGACCTAACCCAAAAATTCCTATTGCATCTGAAAGTAGAAACTCGCCCGATTACAACGGTATGTTTATTTCTTCCCTAGGCCATTCTAGTTAAGCGTTTGGAGCAGCAGAATTGCGAAAAATTTTTTGCTTTCTCAACCATTTCTTGGCTTCAAAGACCCATATCTCGCGAACGGATTGACCTAACCCAAAAATTCCTATTGCATCAGAAAGTAGAAATTCGCCCGATTAGAACGATATGTGTATTTTCTCCCTAGGCCATTCTGGTTAAGCGTTTGGTGCAGCAGAATTGCGAAAAATTTTTTGCCTTCTCAACCATTTCTTGGCTTCAAAGTCCCATATCTCGCGAACGGATTGACCTAACCCAAAAATTCCTATTGCATCTGAAAGTAGAAACTGGCCCGATTACAACGGTATGTGTATTTTTTCCCTAGGCCATTCTGGTTAAGCGTTTGGAGCAGCAGAACTGCGAAAAATTTGTTGTCTTCTCAACCACTTCTTGTTTTCAAACTCCCATATCTCGCGAACAGACTGACCTAACCCAAAAATTCTGTTGCATCTGAAAGTAGAAACTCGCCCGATTACAACGGTATGTGTATTTTTTCCCTAGGCCATTCTAGTTAAGCGTTTGGGGCAGCAGAAGTGCGAAAAATTTGTTGTCTTCTCAACCATTTCTTAGCTTCAGACTCCCATATCTCGCGAACGGATTGACATAAACCAAAAATTCCTGTTGCATCTGAAAGTAGAAACTCGCCCGATTACAACGGTATGTGTATTTTTTCCCTAGGCCATTCTGGTTAAGCGTTCGGAGCAGCAGAATTGCGAACAATTTTTTGCCTGCTCAACCATTTCTTGTCTTCAAACTCCCATATCTCGCGAACGGATTGACCTAACCCAAAAATTCCTATTGCATCTGAAAGTAGAAACTCGCCCGATTACAACGGTATGTTTTTTTTTTCCCTAGCCCATTCTGGTTAAGCGTTTGGAGCAGCAGAATTGCGAAAAATTTTTTGCCTTCTCAACCATTTCTTAGCTTCAAACTCCCATATCTCGCGAACGGATTGACCTAACCCAAAAATTCTGTTGCATCTGAAAGTAGAAACTCGCCCGATTACAACGGTATGTGTATTTTTTCCCTAGGCCATTCTGGTTAAGCGTTCGGAGCAGCAGAATTGCGAAAAATTTTTTGCTTTCTCAACCATTTCTTGGCTTCAGAGACCCATATCTCGCGAACGGATTGACCTAACCCAAAAATTCCTATTGCATCTGAAAGTAGAAACTTGCCCGATTACAACCGTATGTGTATTTTTTCCCTAGGCCATTCTGGTTAAGCGTTCGGAGCAGCAGAATTGTGAAAAATTTTTTGCCTTCTCTACCATTTCTTGGCTTCAAACTCCCATATCTCGCGAACGGATTGACCTAACCCAAAAATTCCTATTGCATCTGAAAGTAGAAACTCGCCCGATTACAACGGTATGTGTATTTTTTCCCTAGGCCATTCTGGTTAAGAGTTTGGAGCAGCAGAAGTGCGAAAAATTTGTTGTCTTCTCAACCATTTCTTAGCTTCAAACTCCCATATCTCACGAACGGATTCACCTAAACCAAAAATTCCTATTGCATCTGAAAATAGAAACTCGCCCGATTACAACGGTATGTGTATTTTTTCCCTAGGCCTTTCTGGTTAAGCGTTTGGAGCAGCAGAAGTGCGAAAAATTTGTTGTCTTCTCAACCATTTCTTAGCTTCAAACTCCCATATCTCGCGAACGGATTGACCTAACCCAAAAATTCTGTTGCATCTGAAAGTAGAAACTCGCCCGATTACAACGGTATGTGTATTTTTTCCCTAGGCCATTCTGGTTAAGCGTTTGGAGCAGCAGAATTGCGAAAAATTTTTTGCCTTCTCAACCATTTCTTGTCTTCAAACTCCCATATCTCGCGAACGGATTGACCTAACCCAAAAATTCCTATTGCATCTGAAAGTAGAAACTCGCCCGATTACAACGGTTTGTGTATTTTTTCCCTTGGCCATTCTGGTTAAGCGTTTGGAGCAGCAGAATTGTGAAAATTTTTTTGCCTTCTCTACCATTTCTTGGTTTCAAACTCCCATATTTCGCGAACGGATTGACCTAACCCAAAAATTCCTATTGCATCTGAAAGTAGAAACTCGCCCGATTACAACGGTATGTTTATTTCTTCCCTAGGCCATTCTAGTTAAGCGTTTGGAGCAGCAGAATTGCGAAAAATTTTTTGCTTTCTCAACCATTTCTTGGCTTCAAAGACCCATATCTCGCGAACGGATTGACCTAACCCAAAAATTCCTATTGCATCAGAAAGTAGAAATTCGCCCGATTAGAACGATATGTGTATTTTCTCCCTAGGCCATTCTGGTTAAGCGTTTGGTGCAGCAGAATTGCGAAAAATTTTTTGCCTTCTCAACCATTTCTTGGCTTCAAAGTCCCATATCTCGCGAACGGATTGACCTAACCCAAAAATTCCTATTGCATCTGAAAGTAGAAACTGGCCCGATTACAACGGTATGTGTATTTTTTCCCTAGGCCATTCTGGTTAAGCGTTTGGAGCAGCAGAACTGCGAAAAATTTGTTGTCTTCTCAACCACTTCTTGTTTTCAAACTCCCATATCTCGCGAACAGACTGACCTAACCCAAAAATTCTGTTGCATCTGAAAGTAGAAACTCGCCCGATTACAACGGTATGTGTATTTTTTCCCTAGGCCATTCTAGTTAAGCGTTTGGGGCAGCAGAAGTGCGAAAAATTTGTTGTCTTCTCAACCATTTCTTAGCTTCAGACTCCCATATCTCGCGAACGGATTGACATAAACCAAAAATTCCTGTTGCATCTGAAAGTAGAAACTCGCCCGATTACAACGGTATGTGTATTTTTTCCCTAGGCCATTCTGGTTAAGCGTTCGGAGCAGCAGAATTGCGAAAAATTTTTTGCCTGCTCAACCATTTCTTGTCTTCAAACTCCCATATCTCGCGAACGGATTGACCTAACCCAAAAATTCCTATTGCATCTGAAAGTAGAAACTCGCCCGATTACAACGGTATGTGTATTTTTTCCCTAGGCCATTCTGGTTAAGCGTTTGGAGCAGCAGAATTGTGAAAAATTTTTTGCCTTCTCTACCATTTCTTGGCTTCAAACTCCCACATCTCGCGAACGGATTGACCTAACCCAAAAATTCCTATTGCATCTGAAAGTAGAAACTCGCCCGATTACAACGGTATGTGTATTTTTTCGCTAGGCCATTCTGGTTAAGCGTTCGGAGCAGCAGAATTGCGAAAAATTTTTTGCCTTCTCAACCATTTCTTGTCTTCAAACTCCCATATCTCGCGAACGGATTGACCTAACCCAAAAATTCCTATTGCATCTGAAAGTAGAAACTCGCCCGATTACAACGGTATGTGTATTTTTTCCCTAGGCCATTCTGGTTGAGCGTTTGGAGCAGCAGAACTGCGAAAAATTTGTTGTCTTCTCAACCATTTCTTAGCTTCAAACTCCCATGTCTCGCGAACGGATTGACCTAAACCAAAAATTCCTGTTGCATCTGAAAGTAGAAACTCGCCCGATTACAACGATATGTGTATTTTTTCCCTAGGCCATTCTGGTTAAGCGTTCGGAGCAGCAGAATTGCGAAAAATTTTTTGCCTTCTCAACCATTTCTTGTGTTCAAACTCCCATATCTCGCGAACGGATTGACCTAACCCAAAAATTCCTATTGCATCTGACAGTAGAAACTCGCCCGATTACAACGGTATGTGTATTTTTTCCCTAGGCCATTCTGGTTAAGCGTTTGGAGCAGCAGAATTGTGAAAAATTTTTTGCCTTCTCTACCATTTCTTGGCTTCAAACTCCCATATCTCGCGAACGGATTGACCTAACCCAAAAATTCCTATTGCATCTGAAAGTAGAAACTCGCCCGATTACAACGGTATGTGTATTTTTTCCCTAGGCCATTCTGGTTAAGCGTTTGGAGCAGCAGAATTGTGAAAAATTTTTTGCCTTCTCTACCATTTCTTGGCTTCAAACTCCCATATCTCGCGAACGGATTGACCTAACCCAAAAATTCCTATTGCATCTGAAAGTAGAAACTCGCCCGATTACAACGGTATGTGTATTTTTTCGCTAGGCCATTCTGGTTAAGCGTTCGGAGCAGCAGAATTGCGAAAAATTTTTTGCCTTCTCAATCATTTCTTGTCTTCAAACTCCCATATCTCGCGAACGGATTGACCTAACCCAAAAATTCCTATTGCATCTGAAAGTAGAAACTCGCCCGATTACAACGGTATGTGTATTTTTTCCCTAGGCCATTCTGGTTAAGCGTTTGGAGCAGCAGAATTGTGAAAAATTTTTTGCCTTCTCAACCATTTCTTAGCTTCAAACTCCCATATCTCGCGAACGGATTGACCTAACCCAAAAATTCCTATTGCATCGGAAAGTAGAAACTCGCCCGATTACAACGGTATGTGTATTTTTTCCCTAGGCCATTCTGGTTAAGCGTTCGGAGCAGCAGAATTGCGAAAAATTTTTTGCCTTCTCAACCATTTCTTGGCTTCAAAGACCCATATCTCGCGAACGGATTCACCTAACCCAAAAATTCCTATTGCATCTGAAAGTAGAAATTCGCCCGATTTCAACGGTATGTGTATTTTTTCCCTAGGCCATTCTGGTTAAGCGTTTGGAGCAGCAGAATTGCGAAAAATTTTTTGCTTTCTCAAACATTTCTTGGCTTCAAACTCCCATATCTCGCGAACGAATTGACCTAACCCAAAAATTCCTATTGCATCTGAAAGTAGAAACACGCCCGCTTACAACGGTATGTGTATTTTTTCCCTAGGCCATTCTGGTTAAGCGTTTGGAGCAGCAGAATTGCGAAAAATTTTTTGCCTTCTCAACCATTTCTTGGTTTCAAAGTCCCATATCTCGCGAACGGATTGACCTAACCCAAAAATTCCTATTGCATCTGAAAGTAGAAACTCGCCCGATTACAACGGTATGTGTATTTTTTCCCTAGGCCATTCTGGTTAAGCGTTTGGAGCAGCAGAACTGCGAATATTTGTTGTCTTCTCAACCATTTCTTAGCTTCAAACTCCCATATCTCGCGAACGGATTGACCTAAACCAAAAATTCCTGTTGCATCTGAAAGTAGAAACTCGCCCGATTACAACGATATGTGTATGTTTTCCCTTGGCCATTTTGGTTTAGCGTTTGGAGCAACAGAATTGCGAAAAATTTTTTGCCTTCTCAACCATTTCTTGGCTTCAAACTCCCATATCTCGCGAACGGATTGACCTAACCCAAAAATTCCTATTGCATCTGAAAGTAGAAACTCGCCCGATTACAACGGTATGTGTATTTTTTCCCTTGGCCATTCTGGTTAAGCGTTCGGAGCAGCAGAATTGCGAAAATTTTTTGCCTTCTCAACCATTTCTTAGCTTCAAACTCCCATATCTCGCGAACGGATTGACGTAACCCAAAAATTCCTATTGCATCTGTAAGTAGAAACTCGCCCAATTACAACGGTATGTGTATTTTTTCCCTAGGCCATTCTGGTTAAGCGTTCGGAGCAGCAGAATTGCGAAAAATTTTTTGCCTTCTCAACCATTTCTTAGCTTCAAACTCCCATATCTCGCGAACGGATTGACCTAACCCAAAAATTCCTATTGCATCGGAAAGTAGAAACTCGCCCGATTACAACGGTATATGTATTTTTTCCCTAGGCCATTCTGGTTAAGCGTTCGGAGCAGCAGAATTGCGAAAAATTTTTTGCCTTCTCAACCATTTCTTGGCTTCAAAGACCCATATCTCGCGAACGGATTCACCTAACCCAAAAATTCCTATTGCATCTGAAAGTAGAAATTCGCCCGATTTCAACGGTATGTGTATTTTTTCCCTAGGCCATTCTGGTTAAGCGTTTGGAGCAGCAGAATTGCGAAAAATTTTTTGCTTTCTCAAACATTTCTTGGCTTCAAACTCCCATATCTCGCGAACGAATTGACCTAACCCAAAAATTCCAATTGCATCTGAAAGTAGAAACTCGCCCGCTTACAACGGTATGTGTATTTTTTCCCTAGGCCATTCTGGTTAAGCGTTTGGAGCAGCAGAATTGCGAAAAATTTTTTGCCTTCTCAACCATTTCTTGGTTTCAAAGTCCCATATCTCGCGAACGGATTGACCTAACCCAAAAATTCCTATTGCATCAGAAAGTAGAAATTCGCCCGATTAGAACGATATGTGTATTTTCTCCCTAGGCCATTCTGGTTAAGCGTTTGGTGCAGCAGAATTGCGAAAAATTTTTTGCCTTCTCAACCATTTCTTGGCTTCAAAGTCCCATATCTCGCGAACGGATTGACCTAACCCAAAAATTCCTATTGCATCTGAAAGTAGAAACTGGCCCGATTACAACGGTATGTGTATTTTTTCCCTAGGCCATTCTGGTTAAGCGTTTGGAGCAGCAGAACTGCGAAAAATTTGTTGTCTTCTCAACCACTTCTTGTCTTCAAACTCCCATATCTCGCGAACAGACTGACCTAACCCAAAAATTCTGTTGCATCTGAAAGCAGAAACTCGCCCGATTACAACGGTATGTGTATTTTTTCCCTAGGCCATTCTAGTTAAGCGTTTGGGGCAGCAGAAGTGCGAAAAATTTGTTGTCTTCTCAACCATTTCTTAGCTTCAGACTCCCATATCTCGCGAACGGATTGACCTAACCCAAAAATTCCTATTGCACCTGAAAGTAGAAACTCGCCCGATTACAACGGTATGTTTTTTTTTTCCCTAGCCCATTCTGGTTAAGCGTTTGGAGCAGCAGAATTGTGAAAAATTTTTTGCCTTCTCTACCATTTCTTGGCTTCAAACTCCCATATCTCGCGAACAGACTGACCTAACCCAAAAATTCCTATTGCATCTGAAAGTAGAAACTCGCCCGATTACAACGATATGTGTATTTTTTCCCTAGGCCATTCTGGTTAAGCGTTCGGAGCAGCAGAATTGCGAAAAATTTTTTGCCTTCTCAACCATTTCTTGTGTTCAAACTCCCATATCTCGCGAACGGATTGACCTAACCCAAAAATTCCTATTGCATCTGACAGTAGAAACTCGCCCGATTACAACGGTATGTGTATTTTTTCCCTAGGCCATTCTGGTTAAGCGTTTGGAGCAGCAGAATTGTGAAAAATTTTTTGCCTTCTCTACCATTTCTTGGCTTCAAACTCCCATATCTCGCGAACGGATTGACCTAACCCAAAAATTCCTATTGCATCTGAAAGTAGAAACTCGCCCGATTACAACGGTATGTGTATTTTTTCCCTAGGCCATTCTGGTTAAGCGTTTGGAGCAGCAGAATTGTGAAAAATTTTTTGCCTTCTCTACCATTTCTTGGCTTCAAACTCCCATATCTCGCGAACGGATTGACCTAACCCAAAAATTCCTATTGCATCTGAAAGTAGAAACTCGCCCGATTACAACGGTATGTTTTTTTTTTCGCTAGGCCATTCTGGTTAAGCGTTCGGAGCAGCAGAATTGCGAAAAATTTTTTGCCTTCTCAACCATTTCTTGTCTTCAAACTCCCATATCTCGCGAACGGATTGACCTAACCCAAAAATTCCTATTGCATCTGAAAGTAGAAACTCGCCCGATTACAACGGTATGTGTATTTTTTCCCTAGGCCATTCTGGTTGAGCGTTTGGAGCAGCAGAACTGCGAAAAATTTGTTGTCTTCTCAACCATTTCTTAGCTTCAAACTCCCATGTCTCGCGAACGGATTGACCTAAACCAAAAATTCCTGTTGCATCTGAAAGTAGAAACTCGCCCGATTACAACGATATGTGTATTTTTTCCCTAGGCCATTCTGGTTAAGCGTTCGGAGCAGCAGAATTGCGAAAAATTTTTTGCCTTCTCAACCATTTCTTGTGTTCAAACTCCCATATCTCGCGAACGGATTGACCTAACCCAAAAATTCCTATTGCATCTGACAGTAGAAACTCGCCCGATTACAACGGTATGTGTATTTTTTCCCTAGGCCATTCTGGTTAAGCGTTTGGAGCAGCAGAACTGCGAAATATTTGTTGTCTTCTCAACCATTTCTTAGCTTCAAACTCCCATATCTCGCGAACGGATTGACCTAAACCAAAAATTCCTGTTGCATCTGAAAGTAGAAACTCGCCCGATTACAACGATATGTGTATGTTTTCCCTTGGCCATTTTGGTTAAGCGTTTGGAGCAACAGAATTGCGAAAAATTTTTTGCCTTCTCAACCATTTCTTGGCTTCAAACTCCCATATCTCGCGAACGGATTGACCTAACCCAAAAATTCCTATTGCATCTGAAAGTAGAAACTCGCCCGATTACAACGGTATGTGTATTTTTTCCCTTGGCCATTCTGGTTAAGCGTTCGGAGCAGCAGAATTGCGAAAATTTTTTGCCTTCTCAACCATTTCTTAGCTTCAAACTCCCATATCTCGCGAACGGATTGACGTAACCCAAAAATTCCTATTGCATCTGTAAGTAGAAACTCGCCCAATTACAACGGTATGTGTATTTTTTCCCTAGGCCATTCTGGTTAAGCGTTCGGAGCAGCAGAATTGCGAAAAATTTTTTGCCTTCTCAACCATTTCTTAGCTTCAAACTCCCATATCTCGCGAACGGATTGACCTAACCCAAAAATTCCTATTGCATCGGAAAGTAGAAACTCGCCCGATTACAACGGTATATGTATTTTTTCCCTAGGCCATTCTGGTTAAGCGTTCGGAGCAGCAGAATTGCGAAAAATTTTTTGCCTTCTCAACCATTTCTTGGCTTCAAAGACCCATATCTCGCGAACGGATTCACCTAACCCAAAAATTCCTATTGCATCTGAAAGTAGAAATTCGCCCGATTTCAACGGTATGTGTATTTTTTCCCTAGGCCATTCTGGTTAAGCGTTTGGAGCAGCAGAATTGCGAAAAATTTTTTGCTTTCTCAAACATTTCTTGGCTTCAAACTCCCATATCTCGCGAACGAATTGACCTAACCCAAAAATTCCAATTGCATCTGAAAGTAGAAACTCGCCCGCTTACAACGGTATGTGTATTTTTTCCCTAGGCCATTCTGGTTAAGCGTTTGGAGCAGCAGAATTGCGAAAAATTTTTTGCCTTCTCAACCATTTCTTGGTTTCAAAGTCCCATATCTCGCGAACGGATTGACCTAACCCAAAAATTCCTATTGCATCAGAAAGTAGAAATTCGCCCGATTAGAACGATATGTGTATTTTCTCCCTAGGCCATTCTGGTTAAGCGTTTGGTGCAGCAGAATTGCGAAAAATTTTTTGCCTTCTCAACCATTTCTTGGCTTCAAAGTCCCATATCTCGCGAACGGATTGACCTAACCCAAAAATTCCTATTGCATCTGAAAGTAGAAACTGGCCCGATTACAACGGTATGTGTATTTTTTCCCTAGGCCATTCTGGTTAAGCGTTTGGAGCAGCAGAACTGCGAAAAATTTGTTGTCTTCTCAACCACTTCTTGTCTTCAAACTCCCATATCTCGCGAACAGACTGACCTAACCCAAAAATTCTGTTGCATCTGAAAGTAGAAACTCGCCCGATTACAACGGTATGTGTATTTTTTCCCTAGGCCATTCTGGTTAAGCGTTTGGAGCAGCAGAATTGTGAAAAATTTTTTGCCTTCTCTACCATTTCTTGGCTTCAAACTCCCATATCTCGCGAACGGATTGACCTAACCCAAAAATTCCTATTGCATCTGAAAGTAGAAACTCGCCCGATTACAACGGTATGTGTATTTTTTCCCTAGGCCATTCTGGTTAAGCGTTTGGAGCAGCAGAATTGTGAAAAATTTTTTGCCTTCTCTACCATTTCTTGGCTTCAAACTCCCATATCTCGCGAACGGATTGACCTAACCCAAAAATTCCTATTGCATCTGAAAGTAGAAACTCGCCCGATTACAACGGTATGTTTTTTTTTTCGCTAGGCCATTCTGGTTAAGCGTTCGGAGCAGCAGAATTGCGAAAAATTTTTTGCCTTCTCAACCATTTCTTGTCTTCAAACTCCCATATCTCGCGAACGGATTGACCTAACCCAAAAATTCCTATTGCATCTGAAAGTAGAAACTCGCCCGATTACAACGGTATGTGTATTTTTTCCCTAGGCCATTCTGGTTGAGCGTTTGGAGCAGCAGAACTGCGAAAAATTTGTTGTCTTCTCAACCATTTCTTAGCTTCAAACTCCCATGTCTCGCGAACGGATTGACCTAAACCAAAAATTCCTGTTGCATCTGAAAGTAGAAACTCGCCCGATTACAACGATATGTGTATTTTTTCCCTAGGCCATTCTGGTTAAGCGTTCGGAGCAGCAGAATTGCGAAAAATTTTTTGCCTTCTCAACCATTTCTTGTGTTCAAACTCCCATATCTCGCGAACGGATTGACCTAACCCAAAAATTCCTATTGCATCTGACAGTAGAAACTCGCCCGATTACAACGGTATGTGTATTTTTTCCCTAGGCCATTCTGGTTAAGCGTTTGGAGCAGCAGAATTGTGAAAAATTTTTTGCCTTCTCTACCATTTCTTGGCTTCAAACTCCCATATCTCGCGAACGGATTGACCTAACCCAAAAATTCCTATTGCATCTGAAAGTAGAAACTCGCCCGATTACAACGGTATGTGTATTTTTTCCCTAGGCCATTCTGGTTAAGCGTTTGGAGCAGCAGAATTGTGAAAAATTTTTTGCCTTCTCTACCATTTCTTGGCTTCAAACTCCCATATCTCGCGAACGGATTGACCTAACCCAAAAATTCCTATTGCATCTGAAAGTAGAAACTCGCCCGATTACAACGGTATGTGTATTTTTTCGCTAGGCCATTCTGGTTAAGCGTTCGGAGCAGCAGAATTGCGAAAAATTTTTTGCCTTCTCAATCATTTCTTGTCTTCAAACTCCCATATCTCGCGAACGGATTGACCTAACCCAAAAATTCCTATTGCATCTGAAAGTAGAAACTCGCCCGATTACAACGGTATGTGTATTTTTTCCCTAGGCCATTCTGGTTAAGCGTTTGGAGCAGCAGAATTGTGAAAAATTTTTTGCCTTCTCAACCATTTCTTAGCTTCAAACTCCCATATCTCGCGAACGGATTGACCTAACCCAAAAATTCCTATTGCATCGGAAAGTAGAAACTCGCCCGATTACAACGGTATGTGTATTTTTTCCCTAGGCCATTCTGGTTAAGCGTTCGGAGCAGCAGAATTGCGAAAAATTTTTTGCCTTCTCAACCATTTCTTGGCTTCAAAGACCCATATCTCGCGAACGGATTCACCTAACCCAAAAATTCCTATTGCATCTGAAAGTAGAAATTCGCCCGATTTTAACGGTATGTGTATTTTTTCCCTAGGCCATTCTGGTTAAGCGTTTGGAGCAGCAGAATTGCGAAAAATTTTTTGCTTTCTCAAACATTTCTTGGCTTCAAACTCCCATATCTCGCGAACGAATTGACCTAACCCAAAAATTCCTATTGCATCTGAAAGTAGAAACTCGCCCGCTTACAACGGTATGTGTATTTTTTCCCTAGGCCATTCTGGTTAAGCGTTTGGAGCAACAGAATTGCGAAAAATTTTTTGCCTTCTCAACCATTTCTTGGTTTCAAAGTCCCATATCTCGCGAACGGATTGACCTAACCCAAAAATTCCTATTGCATCTGAAAGTAGAAACTCGCCCGATTACAACGGTATGTGTATTTTTTCCCTAGGCCATTCTGGTTAAGCGTTTGGAGCAGCAGAACTGCGAAATATTTGTTGTCTTCTCAACCATTTCTTAGCTTCAAACTCCCATATCTCGCGAACGGATTGACCTAACCCAAAAATTCCTATTGCATCTGAACGTAGAAACTCGCCCGATTACAACGGTATGTGTATTTTTTCCCTTGGCCATTCTGGTTAAGCGTTCGGAGCAGCAGAATTGCGAAAAATTTTTTGCCTTCTCTACGATTTCTTGGCTTCAAACTCCCATATCTCGCGAACAGACTGACCTAACCCAAAAATTCCTGTTGCATCTGAAAGTAGAATCTCGCCCGATTACAGCGGTATGTGTATTTCTTCCCTTGGCCATTTTGGTTAAGCGTTTGGAGCAGCAGAATTGCGAAAAATTTTTTGCCTTCTCTACCATTTCTTAGCTTCAAACACCCATATCTCGCGAACGGATTGACGTAACCCAAAAATTCCTATTGCATCTGAAAGTAGAAACTCGCCCAATTAGAACGGTATGTGTATTTTTTCCCTAGGCCATTCTGGTTAAGCGTTCGGAGCAGCAGAATTGCGAAAAATTTTTTGCCTTCTCAACCATTTCTTGGCTTCAAAGACCCATATCTCGCGAACGGATTGACCTAACCCAAAAATTCCTATTGCATCTGAAAGTAGAAATTCGCCCGATTTCAACGGTATGTGTATTTTTTCCCTAGGCCATTCTGGTTAAGCGTTTGGAGCAGCAGAATTGCGAAAAATTTTTTGCTTTCTCAAACATTTCTTGGCTTCAAACTCCCATATCTCGCGAACGAATTGACCTATCCCAAAAATTCCTATTGCATCTGAAAGTAGAAACTCGCCTGCTTACAACGGTATGTGTATTTTTTCCCTAGGCCATTCTGGTTAAGCGTTTGGAGCAGCAGAATTGCGAAAAATTTTTTGCCTTCTCAACCATTTCTTGGTTTCAAAGTCCCATATCTCGCGAACGGATTGACCTAACCCAAAAATTCCTATTGCATCTGAAAGTAGAAACTCGCCCGATTACAACGGTATGTGTATTTTTTCCCTAGGCCATTCTGGTTAAGCGTTTGGAGCAGCAGAACTGCGAAATATTTGTTGTCTTCTCAACCATTTCTTAGCTTCAAACTCCCATATCTCGCGAACGGATTGACCTAACCCAAAAATTCCTATTGCATCTGAAAGTAGAAACTCGCCCAATTACAACGGTATGTGTATTTTTTCCCTAGGCCATTCTGGTTAAGCGTTCGGAGCAGCAGAATTGCGAAAAATTTTTTGCCTTCTCAACCATTTCTTAGCTTCAAACTCCCATATCTCGCGAACGGATTGACCTAACCCAAAAATTCCTATTGCATCGGAAAGTAGAAACTCGCCCGATTACAACGGTATATGTATTTTTTCCCTAGGCCATTCTGGTTAAGCGTTCGGAGCAGCAGAATTGCGAAAAATTTTTTGCCTTCTCAACCATTTCTTGGCTTCAAAGACCCATATCTCGCGAACGGATTCACCTAACCCAAAAATTCCTATTGCATCTGAAAGTAGAAATTCGCCCGATTTCAACGGTATGTGTATTTTTTCCCTAGGCCATTCTGGTTAAGCGTTTGGAGCAGCAGAATTGCGAAAAATTTTTTGCTTTCTCAAACATTTCTTGGCTTCAAACTCCCATATCTCGCGAACGAATTGACCTAACCCAAAAATTCCAATTGCATCTGAAAGTAGAAACTCGCCCGCTTACAACGGTATGTGTATTTTTTCCCTAGGCCATTCTGGTTAAGCGTTTGGAGCAGCAGAATTGCGAAAAATTTTTTGCCTTCTCAACCATTTCTTGGTTTCAAAGTCCCATATCTCGCGAACGGATTGACCTAACCCAAAAATTCCTATTGCATCAGAAAGTAGAAATTCGCCCGATTAGAACGATATGTGTATTTTCTCCCTAGGCCATTCTGGTTAAGCGTTTGGTGCAGCAGAATTGCGAAAAATTTTTTGCCTTCTCAACCATTTCTTGGCTTCAAAGTCCCATATCTCGCGAACGGATTGACCTAACCCAAAAATTCCTATTGCATCTGAAAGTAGAAACTGGCCCGATTACAACGGTATGTGTATTTTTTCCCTAGGCCATTCTGGTTAAGCGTTTGGAGCAGCAGAACTGCGAAAAATTTGTTGTCTTCTCAACCACTTCTTGTCTTCAAACTCCCATATCTCGCGAACAGACTGACCTAACCCAAAAATTCTGTTGCATCTGAAAGTAGAAACTCGCCCGATTACAACGGTATGTGTATTTTTTCCCTAGGCCATTCTAGTTAAGCGTTTGGGGCAGCAGAAGTGCGAAAAATTTGTTGTCTTCTCAACCATTTCTTAGCTTCAGACTCCCATATCTCGCGAACGGATTGATCTAACCCAAAAATTCCTATTGCATCTGAAAGTAGAAACTCGCCCGATTACAACGGTATGTTTTTTTTTTCCCTAGCCCATTCTGGTTAAGCGTTTGGAGCAGCAGAATTGTGAAAAATTTTTTGCCTTCTCTACCATTTCTTGGCTTCAAACTCCCATATCTCGCGAACAGACTGACCTAACCCAAAAATTCCTATTGCATCTGAAAGTAGAAACTCGCCCGATTACAACGATATGTGTATTTTTTCCCTAGGCCATTCTGGTTAAGCGTTCGGAGCAGCAGAATTGCGAAAAATTTTTTGCCTTCTCAACCATTTCTTGTGTTCAAACTCCCATATCTCGCGAACGGATTGACCTAACCCAAAAATTCCTATTGCATCTGACAGTAGAAACTCGCCCGATTACAACGGTATGTGTATTTTTTCCCTAGGCCATTCTGGTTAAGCGTTTGGAGCAGCAGAATTGTGAAAAATTTTTTGCCTTCTCTACCATTTCTTGGCTTCAAACTCCCATATCTCGCGAACGGATTGACCTAACCCAAAAATTCCTATTGCATCTGAAAGTAGAAACTCGCCCGATTACAACGGTATGTGTATTTTTTCCCTAGGCCATTCTGGTTAAGCGTTTGGAGCAGCAGAATTGTGAAAAATTTTTTGCCTTCTCTACCATTTCTTGGCTTCAAACTCCCATATCTCGCGAACGGATTGACCTAACCCAAAAATTCCTATTGCATCTGAAAGTAGAAACTCGCCCGATTACAACGGTATGTTTTTTTTTTCGCTAGGCCATTCTGGTTAAGCGTTCGGAGCAGCAGAATTGCGAAAAATTTTTTGCCTTCTCAACCATTTCTTGTCTTCAAACTCCCATATCTCGCGAACGGATTGACCTAACCCAAAAATTCCTATTGCATCTGAAAGTAGAAACTCGCCCGATTACAACGGTATGTGTATTTTTTCCCTAGGCCATTCTGGTTGAGCGTTTGGAGCAGCAGAACTGCGAAAAATTTGTTGTCTTCTCAACCATTTCTTAGCTTCAAACTCCCATGTCTCGCGAACGGATTGACCTAAACCAAAAATTCCTGTTGCATCTGAAAGTAGAAACTCGCCCGATTACAACGATATGTGTATTTTTTCCCTAGGCCATTCTGGTTAAGCGTTCGGAGCAGCAGAATTGCGAAAAATTTTTTGCCTTCTCAACCATTTCTTGTGTTCAAACTCCCATATCTCGCGAACGGATTGACCTAACCCAAAAATTCCTATTGCATCTGACAGTAGAAACTCGCCCGATTACAACGGTATGTGTATTTTTTCCCTAGGCCATTCTGGTTAAGCGTTTGGAGCAGCAGAATTGTGAAAAATTTTTTGCCTTCTCTACCATTTCTTGGCTTCAAACTCCCATATCTCGCGAACGGATTGACCTAACCCAAAAATTCCTATTGCATCTGAAAGTAGAAACTCGCCCGATTACAACGGTATGTGTATTTTTTCCCTTGGCCATTCTGGTTAAGCGTTCGGAGCAGCAGAATTGCGAAAATTTTTTGCCTTCTCAACCATTTCTTAGCTTCAAACTCCCATATCTCGCGAACGGATTGACGTAACCCAAAAATTCCTATTGCATCTGTAAGTAGAAACTCGCCCAATTACAACGGTATGTGTATTTTTTCCCTAGGCCATTCTGGTTAAGCGTTCGGAGCAGCAGAATTGCGAAAAATTTTTTGCCTTCTCAACCATTTCTTAGCTTCAAACTCCCATATCTCGCGAACGGATTGACCTAACCCAAAAATTCCTATTGCATCGGAAAGTAGAAACTCGCCCGATTACAACGGTATATGTATTTTTTCCCTAGGCCATTCTGGTTAAGCGTTCGGAGCAGCAGAATTGCGAAAAATTTTTTGCCTTCTCAACCATTTCTTGGCTTCAAAGACCCATATCTCGCGAACGGATTCACCTAACCCAAAAATTCCTATTGCATCTGAAAGTAGAAATTCGCCCGATTTCAACGGTATGTGTATTTTTTCCCTAGGCCATTCTGGTTAAGCGTTTGGAGCAGCAGAATTGCGAAAAATTTTTTGCTTTCTCAAACATTTCTTGGCTTCAAACTCCCATATCTCGCGAACGAATTGTCCTAACCCAAAAATTCCAATTGCATCTGAAAGTAGAAACTCGCCCGCTTACAACGGTATGTGTATTTTTTCCCTAGGCCATTCTGGTTAAGCGTTTGGAGCAGCAGAATTGCGAAAAATTTTTTGCCTTCTCAACCATTTCTTGGTTTCAAAGTCCCATATCTCGCGAACGGATTGACCTAACCCAAAAATTCCTATTGCATCTGAAAGTAGAAACTCGCCCGATTACAACGGTATGTGTATTTTTTCCCTAGGCCATTCTGGTTAAGCGTTTGGAGCAGCAGAACTGCGAAATATTTGTTGTCTTCTCAACCATTTCTTAGCTTCAAACTCCCATATCTCGCGAACGGATTGACCTAAACCAAAAATTACTGTTGCATCTGAAAGTAGAAACTCGCCCGATTACAACGATATGTGTATGTTTTCCCTTGGCCATTTTGGTTAAGCGTTTGGAGCAACAGAATTGCGAAAAATTTTTTGCCTTCTCAACCATTTCTTGGCTTCACACTCCCATATCTCGCGAACGGATTGACCTAACCCAAAAATTCCTATTGCATCTGAAAGTAGAAACTAGCCCGATTACAACGGTATGTGTATTTTTTCCCTTGGCCATTCTGGTTAAGCGTTCGGAGCAGCAGAATTGCGAAAATTTTTTGCCTTCTCAACCATTTCTTAGCTTCAAACTCCCATATCTCGCGAACGGATTGACGTAACCCAAAAATTCCTATTGCATCTGTAAGTAGAAACTCGCCCAATTACAACGGTATGTGTATTTTTTCCCTAGGCCATTCTGGTTAAGCGTTCGGAGCAGCAGAATTGCGAAAAATTTTTTGCCTTCTCAACCATTTCTTGGCTTCAAAGACCCATATCTCGCGAACGGATTGACCTAACCCAAAAATTCCTATTGCATCTGAAAGTAGAAACTCGCCCGCTTACAACGGTATGTGTATTTTTTCCCTAGGCCATTCTGGTTAAGCGTTTGGAGCAGCAGAATTGCGAAAAATTTTTTGCCTTCTCAACCATTTCTTGGCTTCAAACTCCCATATCTCGCGAACGAATTGACCTAACCCAAAAATTCCTATTGCGTCTGAAAGTAGAAACTCGCCCGCTTACAACGGTATGTGTATTTTTTCCCTAGGCCATTCTGGTTAAGCGTTTGGAGCAGCAGAATTGCGAAAAATTTTTTGCCTTCTCAACCATTTCTTGGCTTCAAACTCCCATATCTCGCGAACGGATTGACCTAACCCAAAAATTCCTATTGCATCTGAAAGTAGAATCTCGCCCGATTACAGCGGTATGTGTATTTTTTCCCTTGGCCATTTTGGTTAAGCGTTTGGAGCAGCAGAATTGCGAAAAATTTTTTGCCTTCTCAACCATTTCTTGGCTTCACCCTCCCATATCTCGCGAACGGATTGACCTAACCCAAAAATTCCTATTGCATCTGAACGTAGAAACTCGCCCGATTACAACGGTATGTGTATTTTTTCCCTTGGCCATTCTGGTTAAGCGTTCGGAGCAGCAGAATTGCGAAAAATTTTTTGCCTTCTCTACGATTTCTTGGCTTCAAACTCCCATATCTCGCGAACAGACTGACCTAACCCAAAAATTCCTGTTGCATCTGAAAGTAGAATCTCGCCCGATTACAGCGGTATGTGTATTTCTTCCCTTGGCCATTTTGGTTAAGCGTTTGGAGCAGCAGAATTGCGAAAAATTTTTTGCCTTCTCTACCATTTCTTAGCTTCAAACACCCATATCTCGCGAACGGATTGACGTAACCCAAAAATTCCTATTGCATCTGAAAGTAGAAACTCGCCCAATTAGAACGGTATGTGTATTTTTTCCCTAGGCCATTCTGGTTAAGCGTTCGGAGCAGCAGAATTGCGAAAAATTTTTTGCCTTCTCAACCATTTCTTGGCTTCAAAGACCCATATCTCGCGAACGGATTGACCTAACCCAAAAATTCCTATTGCATCTGAAAGTAGAAATTCGCCCGATTTCAACGGTATGTGTATTTTTTCCCTAGGCCATTCTGGTTAAGCGTTTGGAGCAGCAGAATTGCGAAAAATTTTTTGCTTTCTCAAACATTTCTTGGCTTCAAACTCCCATATCTCGCGAACGAATTGACCTATCCCAAAAATTCCTATTGCATCTGAAAGTAGAAACTCGCCTGCTTACAACGGTATGTGTATTTTTTCCCTAGGCCATTCTGGTTAAGCGTTTGGAGCAGCAGAATTGCGAAAAATTTTTTGCCTTCTCAACCATTTCTTGGTTTCAAAGTCCCATATCTCGCGAACGGATTGACCTAACCCAAAAATTCCTATTGCATCTGAAAGTAGAAACTCGCCCGATTACAACGGTATGTGTATTTTTTCCCTAGGCCATTCTGGTTAAGCGTTTGGAGCAGCAGAACTGCGAAATATTTGTTGTCTTCTCAACCATTTCTTAGCTTCAAACTCCCATATCTCGCGAACGGATTGACCTAACCCAAAAATTCCTATTGCATCTGAAAGTAGAAACTCGCCCGATTACAACGGTATGTGTATTTTTTCCCTTGGCCATTCTGGTTAAGCGTTCGGAGCAGCAGAATTGCGAAAAATTTTTTGCCTTCTCTACGATTTCTTGGCTTCAAACTCCCATATCTCGCGAACAGACTGACCTAACCCAAAAATTCCTGTTGCATCTGAAAGTAGAATCTCGCCCGATTACAGCGGTATGTGTATTTCTTCCCTTGGCCATTTTGGTTAAGCGTTTGGAGCAGCAGAATTGCGAAAAATTTTTTGCCTTCTCAACCATTTCTTGGCTTCAAACTCCCATATCTCGCGAACGGATTGACCTAACCCAAAAATTCCTATTGCATCTGAAAGTAGAATCTCGCCCGATTACAGCGGTATGTGTATTTTTTCCCTTGGCCATTTTGGTTAAGCGTTTGGAGCAGCAGAATTGCGAAAAATTTTTTGCCTTCTCAACCATTTCTTGGCTTCAAACTCCCATATCTCGCGAACGGATTGACCTAACCCAAAAATTCCTATTGCATCTGAACGTAGAAACTCGCCCGATTACAACGGTATGTGTATTTTTTCCCTTGGCCATTCTGGTTAAGCGTTCGGAGCAGCAGAATTGCGAAAAATTTTTTGCCTTCTCTACGATTTCTTGGCTTCAAACTCCCATATCTCGCGAACAGACTGACCTAACCCAAAAATTCCTGTTGCATCTGAAAGTAGAATCTCGCCCGATTACAGCGGTATGTGTATTTCTTCCCTTGGCCATTTTGGTTAAGCGTTTGGAGCAGCAGAATTGCGAAAAATTTTTTGCCTTCTCTACCATTTCTTAGCTTCAAACACCCATATCTCGCGAACGGATTGACGTAACCCAAAAATTCCTATTGCATCTGAAAGTAGAAACTCGCCCAATTACAACGGTATGTGTATTTTTTCCCTAGGCCATTCTGGTTAAGCGTTCGGAGCAGCAGAATTGCGAAAAATTTTTTGCCTTCTCAACCATTTCTTGGCTTCAAAGACCCATATCTCGCGAACGGATTGACCTAACCCAAAAATTCCTATTGCATCTGAAAGTAGAAATTCGCCCGATTTCAACGGTATGTGTATTTTTTCCCTAGGCCATTCTGGTTAAGCGTTTGGAGCAGCAGAATTGCGAAAAATTTTTTGCTTTCTCAAACATTTCTTGGCTTCAAACTCCCATATCTCGCGAACGAATTGACCTAACCCAAAAATTCCTATTGCATCTGAAAGTAGAAACTCGCCTGCTTACAACGGTATGTGTATTTTTTCCCTAGGCCATTCTGGTTAAGCGTTTGGAGCAGCAGAATTGCGAAAAATTTTTTGCCTTCTCAACCATTTCTTGGTTTCAAAGTCCCATATCTCGCGAACGGATTGACCTAACCCAAAAATTCCTATTGCATCTGAAAGTAGAAACTCGCCCGATTACAAAGGTATGTGTATTTTTTCCCTAGGCCATTCTGGTTAAGCGTTTGGAGCAGCAGAACTGCGAAATATTTGTTGCCTTCTCTACCATTTCTTGGCTTCAAACTCCCATATCTCGCGAACGGATTGACCTAACCCAAAAATTCCTATTGCATCTAAAAGTAGAAACTCGCCCGATTACAACGGTATGTGTATTTTTTCGCTAGGCCATTCTGGTTAAGCGTTCGGAGCAGCAGAATTGCGAAAAATTGTTTGCCTTCTCAACCATTTCTTGTCTTCAAACTCCCATATCTCGCGAACGGATTGACCTAACCCAAAAATTCCTATTGCATCTGAAAGTAGAAACTCGCCCGATTACAACGGTATGTGTATTTTTTCCCTTGGCCATTCTGGTTAAGCGTTCGGAGCAGCAGAATTGCGAAAAATTTTTTGCCTTCTCTAGGATTTCTTGGCTTCAAACTCCCATATCTCGCGAACAGACTGACCTAACCCAAAAATTCCTGTTGCATCTGAAAGTAGAATCTCGCCCGATTACAGCGGTATGTGTATTTCTTCCCTTGGCCATTCTGGTTAAGCGTTTGGAGCAGCAGAATTGCAAAAAATTTTTTGCCTTCTCAACCATTTCTTGGCTTCAAACTCCCATATCTCGCGAACGAATTGACATAACCCAAAAATTCCTATTGCATCTGAAAGTAGAATCTCGCCCGATTACAGCGGTATGTGTATTTCTTCCCTTGGCCATTTTGGTTAAGCGTTTGGAGCAGCAGAATTGCGAAAAATTTTTTGCCTTCTCAACCATTTCTTAGCTTCAAACACCCATATCTCGCGAACGGATTGACGTAACCCAAAAATTCCTATTGCATCTGAAAGTAGAAACTCGCCCAATTACAACGGTATGTGTATTTTTTCCCTAGGCCATTCTGGTTAAGCGTTCGGAGCAGCAGAATTGCGAAAAATTTTTTGCCTTCTCAACCATTTCTTGTGTTCAAACTCCCATATCTCGCGAACGGATTGACCTAACCCAAAAATTCCTATTGCATCTGACAGTAGAAACTCGCCCGATTACAACGGTATGTGTATTTTTTCCCTAGGCCATTCTGGTTAAGCGTTTGGAGCAGCAGAATTGTGAAAAATTTTTTGCCTTCTCTACCATTTCTTGGCTTCAAACTCCCATATCTCGCGAACGGATTGACCTAACCCAAAAATTCCTATTGCATCTGAAAGTAGAAACTCGCCCGATTCCAACGGTATGTGTATTTTTTCCCTAGGCCATTCTGGTTAAGCGTTTGGAGCAGCAGAATTGTGAAAAATTTTTTGCCTTCTCTACCATTTCTTGGCTTCAAACTCCCATATCTCGCGAACGGATTGACCTAACCCAAAAATTCCTATTGCATCTGAAAGTAGAAACTCGCCCGATTACAACGGTATGTGTATTTTTTCGCTAGGCCATTCTGGTTAAGCGTTCGGAGCAGCAGAATTGCGAAAAATTGTTTGCCTTCTCAACCATTTCTTGTCTTCAAACTCCCATATCTCGCGAACGGATTGACCTAACCCAAAAATTCCTATTGCATCTGAAAGTAGAAACTCGCCCGATTACAACGGTATGTGTATTTTTTCCCTAGCCCATTCTGGTTGAGCGTTTGGAGCAGCATAATTGTGAAAAATTTTTTGCCTTCTCAACCATTTCTTAGCTTCAAACTCCTATATCTCGCGAACGGATTGACGTAACCCAAAAATTCCTATTGCATCTGAAAGTAGAAACTCGCCCAATTACAACGCTATGTGTATTTTTTCCCTAGGCCATTCTGGTTAAGCGTTCGGAGCAGCAGAATTGCAAAAAATTTTTTGCCTTCTCAACCATTTCTTGGCTTCAAAGACCCATATCTCGCGAACGGATTGACCTAACCCAAAAATTCCTATTGCATCAGAAAGTAGAAACTCGCCCGATTACAACGGTATGTGTATTTTTGCCCTAGGCAATAGTAGTTATTGGTTTCGAGTATCAGACTTGCGAAAAATTTGTTGTCTTCTCAACCATTTCTTAGCTTCAAACTCCCATATCTTGCGAACGGATTGACCTAACCCAAAAATTCCTATTGCATCGGAAAGCAGAAACTCGCCCGATTACAACGGTATGTGTATTTTTCCCTAGGCCATTCTGGTTAATCGTTTGGAGCAGCAGAATTGCGAAAAATTTTTTGCCTTCTCAACCATTTCTTGGCTTCAAAGTCCCATATCTCGCGAACGGATTGACCTAACCCAAAAATTCCTATTGCATCTGAAAGTAGAAACTCGCCCGATTACAACGGTATGTGTATTTTTTCCCTAGCCCATTCTGGTTAAGCGTTTGGAGCAGCAGAATTGTGAAAAATTTTTTGCCTTCTCTACCATTTCTTGGCTTCAAACTCCCATATCTCGCGAACAGCCTGACCTAACCCAAAAATTCCTATTGCATCTGAAAGTAGAATCTCGCCCGATTACAGCGGTATGTGTATTTTTTCCCTTGGCCATTTTGGTTAAGCGTTTGGAGCAGCAGAATTGCGAAAAATTTTTTGCCTTCTCAACCATTTCTTGGCTTCAAACTCCCATATCTCGCGAACGGATTGACCTAACCCAAAAATTCCTATTGCATCTGAAAGTAGAAACTCGCCCGATTACAACGGTATGTGTATTTTTTCCCTAGGCCATTCTGGTTAAGCGTTCGGAGCAGCAGAATTGCGAAAAATTTTTTGCCTTCTCAACCATTTCTTGGCTTCAAAGACCCATATCTCGCGAACGGATTCACCTAACCCAAAAATTCCTATTGCATCTGAAAGTAGAAATTCGCCCGATTTCAACGGTATGTGTATTTTTTCCCTAGGCCATTCTGGTTAAGCGTTTGGAGCAGCAGAATTGCGAAAAATTTTTTGCTTTCTCAAACATTTCTTGGCTTCAAACTCCCATATCTCGCGAACGAATTGACCTAACCCAAAAATTCCTATTGCATCTGATAGTAGAAACTCGCCCGATTACAGCGGTATGTGTATTTTTTCCCTTGGCCATTTTGGTTAAGCGTTTGGAGCAGCAGAATTGTGCAAAATTTTTTGCCTTCTCTACCATGTCTTGGCTTCAAACTCCCATATCTCGCGAACGGATTGACATGACCCAAAAATTCCTATTGCATCTGAAAGTAGAAACTCGCCCGATTACAACGGTATGTGTATTTTTCCCCTAGGCCATTCTGGTTAAGCGTTTGTAGCAGCAGAACTGCGAAAAATTTTTTGCCTTCTCAACCATTTCTTGTCTTCAAACTCCCATATCTCGCGAACGGATTGACCTAACCCAAAAATTCCTATTGCATCTGAAAGTAGAAACTCGCCCGATTACAACGGTATATGTATTTTTTCCCTAGGCGGTTCTGGTTAAGCGTTTGGAGCAGCAGAATTGCGAAAAATTTTTTGCCTTCTCAACCATTTCTTGGCTTCAAACTGCCATATCTCGCGAACGAATTGACCTAACCCAAAAATTCCTATTGCATCTGAAAGTAGAATCTCGCCCGATTACAGCGGTATGTGTATTTCTTCCCTTGGCCATTTTGGTTAAGCGTTTGGAGCAGCAGAATTGCGAAAAATTTTTTGCCTTCTCAACCATTTCTTAGCTTCAAACACCCATATCTCGCGAACGGATTGACGTAACCCAAAAATTCCTACTGCATCTGAAAGTAGAAACTCGCCCAATTACAACGGTATGTGTATTTTTTCCCTAGGCCATTCTGGTTAAGCGTTCGGAGCAGCAGAATTGCGAAAAATTTTTTGCCTTCTCAACCATTTCTTGTGTTCAAACTCCCATATCTCGCGAACGGATTGACCTAACCCAAAAATTCCTATTGCATCTGACAGTAGAAACTCGCCCGATTACAACGGTATGTGTATTTTTTCCCTAGGCCATTCTGGTTAAGCGTTTGGAGCAGCAGAATTGTGAAAAATTTTTTGCCTTCTCTACCATTTCTTGGCTTCAAACTCCCATATCTCGCGAACGGATTGACCTAACCCAAAAATTCCTATTGCATCTGAAAGTAGAAACTCGCCCGATTCCAACGGTATGTGTATTTTTTCCCTAGGCCATTCTGGTTAAGCGTTTGGAGCAGCAGAATTGTGAAAAATTTTTTGCCTTCTCTACCATTTCTTGGCTTCAAACTCCCATATCTCGCGAACGGATTGACCTAACCCAAAAATTCCTATTGCATCTGAAAGTAGAAACTCGCCCGATTACAACGGTATGTGTATTTTTTCGCTAGGCCATTCTGGTTAAGCGTTCGGAGCAGCAGAATTGCGAAAAATTGTTTGCCTTCTCAACCATTTCTTGTCTTCAAACTCCCATATCTCGCGAACGGATTGACCTAACCCAAAAATTCCTATTGCATCTGAAAGTAGAAACTCGCCCGATTACAACGGTATGTGTATTTTTTCCCTAGCCCATTCTGGTTGAGCGTTTGGAGCAGCATAATTGTGAAAAATTTTTTGCCTTCTCAACCATTTCTTAGCTTCAAACTCCTATATCTCGCGAACGGATTGACGTAACCCAAAAATTCCTATTGCATCTGAAAGTAGAAACTCGCCCAATTACAACGCTATGTGTATTTTTTCCCTAGGCCATTCTGGTTAAGCGTTCGGAGCAGCAGAATTGCAAAAAATTTTTTGCCTTCTCAACCATTTCTTGGCTTCAAAGACCCATATCTCGCGAACGGATTGACCTAACCCAAAAATTCCTATTGCATCAGAAAGTAGAAACTCGCCCGATTACAACGGTATGTGTATTTTTGCCCTAGGCAATAGTAGTTATTGGTTTCGAGTATCAGACTTGCGAAAAATTTGTTGTCTTCTCAACCATTTCTTAGCTTCAAACTCCCATATCTTGCGAACGGATTGACCTAACCCAAAAATTCCTATTGCATCGGAAAGCAGAAACTCGCCCGATTACAACGGTATGTGTATTTTTCCCTAGGCCATTCTGGTTAATCGTTTGGAGCAGCAGAATTGCGAAAAATTTTTTGCCTTCTCAACCATTTCTTGGCTTCAAAGTCCCATATCTCGCGAACGGATTGACCTAACCCAAAAATTCCTATTGCATCTGAAAGTAGAAACTCGCCCGATTACAACGGTATGTGTATTTTTTCCCTAGCCCATTCTGGTTAAGCGTTTGGAGCAGCAGAATTGTGAAAAATTTTTTGCCTTCTCTACCATTTCTTGGCTTCAAACTCCCATATCTCGCGAACAGCCTGACCTAACCCAAAAATTCCTATTGCATCTGAAAGTAGAATCTCGCCCGATTACAGCGGTATGTGTATTTTTTCCCTTGGCCATTTTGGTTAAGCGTTTGGAGCAGCAGAATTGCGAAAAATTTTTTGCCTTCTCAACCATTTCTTGGCTTCAAACTCCCATATCTCGCGAACGGATTGACCTAACCCAAAAATTCCTATTGCATCTGAAAGTAGAAACTCGCCCGATTACAACGGTATGTGTATTTTTTCCCTAGGCCATTCTGGTTAAGCGTTCGGAGCAGCAGAATTGCGAAAAATTTTTTGCCTTCTCAACCATTTCTTGGCTTCAAAGACCCATATCTCGCGAACGGATTCACCTAACCCAAAAATTCCTATTGCATCTGAAAGTAGAAATTCGCCCGATTTCAACGGTATGTGTATTTTTTCCCTAGGCCATTCTGGTTAAGCGTTTGGAGCAGCAGAATTGCGAAAAATTTTTTGCTTTCTCAAACATTTCTTGGCTTCAAACTCCCATATCTCGCGAACGAATTGACCTAACCCAAAAATTCCTATTGCATCTGATAGTAGAAACTCGCCCGATTACAGCGGTATGTGTATTTTTTCCCTTGGCCATTTTGGTTAAGCGTTTGGAGCAGCAGAATTGTGCAAAATTTTTTGCCTTCTCTACCATGTCTTGGCTTCAAACTCCCATATCTCGCGAACGGATTGACATGACCCAAAAATTCCTATTGCATCTGAAAGTAGAAACTCGCCCGATTACAACGGTATGTGTATTTTTCCCCTAGGCCATTCTGGTTAAGCGTTTGTAGCAGCAGAACTGCGAAAAATTTTTTGCCTTCTCAACCATTTCTTGTCTTCAAACTCCCATATCTCGCGAACGGATTGACCTAACCCAAAAATTCCTATTGCATCTGAAAGTAGAAACTCGCCCGATTACAACGGTATATGTATTTTTTCCCTAGGCGGTTCTGGTTAAGCGTTTGGAGCAGCAGAATTGCGAAAAATTTTTTGCCTTCTCAACCATTTCTTGGCTTCAAACTGCCATATCTCGCGAACGAATTGACCTAACCCAAAAATTCCTATTGCATCTGAAAGTAGAATCTCGCCCGATTACAGCGGTATGTGTATTTCTTCCCTTGGCCATTTTGGTTAAGCGTTTGGAGCAGCAGAATTGCGAAAAATTTTTTGCCTTCTCAACCATTTCTTAGCTTCAAACACCCATATCTCGCGAACGGATTGACGTAACCCAAAAATTCCTACTGCATCTGAAAGTAGAAACTCGCCCAATTACAACGGTATGTGTATTTTTTCCCTAGGCCATTCTGGTTAAGCGTTCGGAGCAGCAGAATTGCGAAAAATTTTTTGCCTTCTCAACCATTTCTTGTGTTCAAACTCCCATATCTCGCGAACGGATTGACCTAACCCAAAAATTCCTATTGCATCTGACAGTAGAAACTCGCCCGATTACAACGGTATGTGTATTTTTTCCCTAGGCCATTCTGGTTAAGCGTTTGGAGCAGCAGAATTGTGAAAAATTTTTTGCCTTCTCTACCATTTCTTGGCTTCAAACTCCCATATCTCGCGAACGGATTGACCTAACCCAAAAATTCCTATTGCATCTGAAAGTAGAAACTCGCCCGATTCCAACGGTATGTGTATTTTTTCCCTAGGCCATTCTGGTTAAGCGTTTGGAGCAGCAGAATTGTGAAAAATTTTTTGCCTTCTCTACCATTTCTTGGCTTCAAACTCCCATATCTCGCGAACGGATTGACCTAACCCAAAAATTCCTATTGCATCTAAAAGTAGAAACTCGCCCGATTACAACGGTATGTGTATTTTTTCGCTAGGCCATTCTGGTTAAGCGTTCGGAGCAGCAGAATTGCGAAAAATTGTTTGCCTTCTCAACCATTTCTTGTCTTCAAACTCCCATATCTCGCGAACGGATTGACCTAACCCAAAAATTCCTATTGCATCTGAAAGTAGAAACTCGCCCGATTACAACGGTATGTGTATTTTTTCCCTTGGCCATTCTGGTTAAGCGTTCGGAGCAGCAGAATTGCGAAAAATTTTTTGCCTTCTCTAGGATTTCTTGGCTTCAAACTCCCATATCTCGCGAACAGACTGACCTAACCCAAAAATTCCTGTTGCATCTGAAAGTAGAATCTCGCCCGATTACAGCGGTATGTGTATTTCTTCCCTTGGCCATTCTGGTTAAGCGTTTGGAGCAGCAGAATTGCAAAAAATTTTTTGCCTTCTCAACCATTTCTTGGCTTCAAACTCCCATATCTCGCGAACGAATTGACATAACCCAAAAATTCCTATTGCATCTGAAAGTAGAATCTCGCCCGATTACAGCGGTATGTGTATTTCTTCCCTTGGCCATTTTGGTTAAGCGTTTGGAGCAGCAGAATTGCGAAAAATTTTTTGCCTTCTCAACCATTTCTTAGCTTCAAACACCCATATCTCGCGAACGGATTGACGTAACCCAAAAATTCCTATTGCATCTGAAAGTAGAAACTCGCCCAATTACAACGGTATGTGTATTTTTTCCCTAGGCCATTCTGGTTAAGCGTTCGGAGCAGCAGAATTGCGAAAAATTTTTTGCCTTCTCAACCATTTCTTGTGTTCAAACTCCCATATCTCGCGAACGGATTGACCTAACCCAAAAATTCCTATTGCATCTGACAGTAGAAACTCGCCCGATTACAACGGTATGTGTATTTTTTCCCTAGGCCATTCTGGTTAAGCGTTTGGAGCAGCAGAATTGTGAAAAATTTTTTGCCTTCTCTACCATTTCTTGGCTTCAAACTCCCATATCTCGCGAACGGATTGACCTAACCCAAAAATTCCTATTGCATCTGAAAGTAGAAACTCGCCCGATTCCAACGGTATGTGTATTTTTTCCCTAGGCCATTCTGGTTAAGCGTTTGGAGCAGCAGAATTGTGAAAAATTTTTTGCCTTCTCTACCATTTCTTGGCTTCAAACTCCCATATCTCGCGAACGGATTGACCTAACCCAAAAATTCCTATTGCATCTGAAAGTAGAAACTCGCCCGATTACAACGGTATGTGTATTTTTTCGCTAGGCCATTCTGGTTAAGCGTTCGGAGCAGCAGAATTGCGAAAAATTGTTTGCCTTCTCAACCATTTCTTGTCTTCTAACTCCCATATCTCGCGAACGGATTGACCTAACCCAAAAATTCCTATTGCATCTGAAAGTAGAAACTCGCCCGATTACAACGGTATGTGTATTTTTTCCCTAGCCCATTCTGGTTGAGCGTTTGGAGCAGCATAATTGTGAAAAATTTTTTGCCTTCTCAACCATTTCTTAGCTTCAAACTCCTATATCTCGCGAACGGATTGACGTAACCCAAAAATTCCTATTGCATCTGAAAGTAGAAACTCGCCCAATTACAACGCTATGTGTATTTTTTCCCTAGGCCATTCTGGTTAAGCGTTCGGAGCAGCAGAATTGCAAAAAATTTTTTGCCTTCTCAACCATTTCTTGGCTTCAAAGACCCATATCTCGCGAACGGATTGACCTAACCCAAAAATTCCTATTGCATCAGAAAGTAGAAACTCGCCCGATTACAACGGTATGTGTATTTTTGCCCTAGGCAATAGTAGTTATTGGTTTCGAGTATCAGACTTGCGAAAAATTTGTTGTCTTCTCAACCATTTCTTAGCTTCAAACTCCCATATCTTGCGAACGGATTGACCTAACCCAAAAATTCCTATTGCATCGGAAAGCAGAAACTCGCCCGATTACAACGGTATGTGTATTTTTCCCTAGGCCATTCTGGTTAATCGTTTGGAGCAGCAGAATTGCGAAAAATTTTTTGCCTTCTCAACCATTTCTTGGCTTCAAAGTCCCATATCTCGCGAACGGATTGACCTAACCCAAAAATTCCTATTGCATCTGAAAGTAGAAACTCGCCCGATTACAACGGTATGTGTATTTTTTCCCTAGCCCATTCTGGTTAAGCGTTTGGAGCAGCAGAATTGTGAAAAATTTTTTGCCTTCTCTACCATTTCTTGGCTTCAAACTCCCATATCTCGCGAACAGCCTGACCTAACCCAAAAATTCCTATTGCATCTGAAAGTAGAATCTCGCCCGATTACAGCGGTATGTGTATTTTTTCCCTTGGCCATTTTGGTTAAGCGTTTGGAGCAGCAGAATTGCGAAAAATTTTTTGCCTTCTCAACCATTTCTTGGCTTCAAACTCCCATATCTCGCGAACGGATTGACCTAACCCAAAAATTCCTATTGCATCTGAAAGTAGAAACTCGCCCGATTACAACGGTATGTGTATTTTTTCCCTAGGCCATTCTGGTTAAGCGTTCGGAGCAGCAGAATTGCGAAAAATTTTTTGCCTTCTCAACCATTTCTTGGCTTCAAAGACCCATATCTCGCGAACGGATTCACCTAACCCAAAAATTCCTATTGCATCTGAAAGTAGAAATTCGCCCGATTTCAACGGTATGTGTATTTTTTCCCTAGGCCATTCTGGTTAAGCGTTTGGAGCAGCAGAATTGCGAAAAATTTTTTGCTTTCTCAAACATTTCTTGGCTTCAAACTCCCATATCTCGCGAACGAATTGACCTAACCCAAAAATTCCTATTGCATCTGATAGTAGAAACTCGCCCGATTACAGCGGTATGTGTATTTTTTCCCTTGGCCATTTTGGTTAAGCGTTTGGAGCAGCAGAATTGTGCAAAATTTTTTGCCTTCTCTACCATGTCTTGGCTTCAAACTCCCATATCTCGCGAACGGATTGACATGACCCAAAAATTCCTATTGCATCTGAAAGTAGAAACTCGCCCGATTACAACGGTATGTGTATTTTTCCCCTAGGCCATTCTGGTTAAGCGTTTGTAGCAGCAGAACTGCGAAAAATTTTTTGCCTTCTCAACCATTTCTTGTCTTCAAACTCCCATATCTCGCGAACGGATTGACCTAACCCAAAAATTCCTATTGCATCTGAAAGTAGAAACTCGCCCGATTACAACGGTATATGTATTTTTTCCCTAGGCGGTTCTGGTTAAGCGTTTGGAGCAGCAGAATTGCGAAAAATTTTTTGCCTTCTCAACCATTTCTTGGCTTCAAACTGCCATATCTCGCGAACAGACTGACCTATCCCAAAAATTCCTATTGCATCTGAAAGTAGAAACTCGCCCGATTACAGCGGTAAGTGTATGTTTTCCCTTGGCCATTTTGGTTAAGCGTTTGGAGCAACAGAATTGCGAAAAATTTTTTGCCTTCTCAACCATTTCTTGGCTTCAAACTCCCATATCTCGCGAACGGATTGACCTAACCCAAAAATTCCTATTGCATCTGAAAGTAGAAACTCGCCCGATTACAACGGTATGTGTATTTTTTCCCTTGCCCATTCTGGTTAAGCGTTCGGAGCAGCAGAATTGCGAAAAATTTTTTGCCTTCTCAACCATTTCTTAGTTTCAAACTCCCATATCTCGCGAACGGATTGACGTAACCCAAAAATTCCTATTGCATCTGAAAGTAGAAACTCGCCCAATTACAACGGTATGTGTATTTTTTCCCTAGGCCATTCTGGTTAAGCGTTCGGAGCAGCAGAATTGCGAAAAATTTTTTGCCTTCACAACCATTTCTTGTCTTCAAACTACCATATCTCGCGAACGGATTGACCTAAACCAAAAATTCCTGTTGCATCTGAAATTAGAAACTCGCCCGATTACAACGGTATGTGTATTTTTTCCCTAGGCCATTCTGGTTAAGCGTTCGGAGCAGCAGAATTGCGAAAAATTTTTTGCCTTCACAACCATTTCTTGTCTTCAAACTCCCATATCTCGCGAACGGATTGACCTAACCCAAAAATTCCTATTGCATCTGAAAGTAGAAACTCGCCCGATTACAGCGGTATGTGTATTTTTTCCCTTGGCCATTTTGGTTAAGCGTTTGGAGCAGCAGAATTGTGCAAAATTTTTTGCCTTCTCTACCATGTCTTGGCTTCAAACTCCCATATCTCGCGAACGGATTGACCTGACCCAAAAATTCCTATTGCATCTGAAAGTAAAAACTCGCCCGATTACAACGGTATGTGTATTTTTCCCCTAGGCCATTCTGGTTAAGCGTTTGTAGCAGCAGAACTGCGAAAAATTTTTTGCCTTCTCAACCATTTCTTGTCTTCAAACTCCCATATCTCGCGAACGGATTGACCTAACCCAAAAATTCCTATTGCATCTGAAAGTAGAAACTCGCCCGATTACAACGGTATGTGTATTTTTTCCCTAGGCCGTTCTGGTTAAGCGTTTGGAGCAGCAGAATTGCGAAAAATTTTTTGCCTTCTCAACCATTTCTTGGCTTCAAACTCCCATATCTCGCGAACGAATTGACCTAACCCAAAAATTCCTATTGCATCTGAAAGTAGAAACTCGCCCGCTTACAACGGTATGTGTATTTTTTCCCTAGGCCATTCTGGTTAAGCGTTTGGAGCAGCAGAAGTGCGAAAAATTTGTTGTCTTCTCAACCATTTCTTAGCTTCAAACTCCCATATCTCGCGAACGGATTCGACTAAACCAAAAATTCCTGTTGCATCTAAAAGTAGAAACTCGCCCGATTACAACGATATGTGTATTTTGTCCCTAGGCCATTCTGGTTAAGCGTTCGGAGCAGCAGAATTGCGAAAAATTTTTTGCCCTCTCAACCATTTCTTGTCTTCAAACTCCCATATCTCGCGAACGGATTGACCTAACCCGAAAATTCCTATTGCATCTGAAAATAGAAACTCGCCCGATTACAGCGGTATGTGTATTTTTTCCCTTGGCCATTTTGGTTAAGCGTTTGGAGCAGCAGAATTGCGAAAAATTTTTTGCCTTCTCAACCATTTCTTGGTTTCAAACTCCCATATCTCGCGAACGGATTGACCTAACCCAAAAATTCCTATTGCATCTGAAAATAGAAACTCGCCCGATTACAACGGTATGTGTATTTTTCCCTAGGCCATTCTGGTTAAGCGTTTGGATCAGCAGAATTGCGAAAAATTGTATGCCTTCTCAACCATTTCTTGGCTTCAAACTCCCATATCTCGCGAACGGATTGACCTAACCCAAAAATTCCTATTGCATCTGAAAGTAGAAACTCGCCCGATTACAACGGTATGTGTATTTTTTCCCTAGGCCATTCTGGTTAAGCGTTTGGAGCAGCAGAAGTGCGAAAAATTTGTTGTCTTCTCAACCATTTCTTAGCTTCAAACTCCCATATCTCATGAACGGATTGATGTAACCCAAAAATTCCTATTGCATCTGAAAGTAGAAACTCGCCCGATTACAACGGTATGTGTATTTTTTCCCTAGGCCATTCTGGTTAAGCGTTTGGAGCAGCAGAATTGCGAAAAATTTTTTGCCTTCTCAACCATTTCTTGGCTTCAAACTCCCATATCTCGCGAACGGATTGACCTAACCCAAATATTCCTATTGCATCTGAAAGTAGAAACTCGCCCGATTACAACGGTATGTGTATTTTTTCCCTAGGCCATTCTGGTTAAGCGTTTGGAGCAGCAGAATTGTGAAAAATTTTTTGCCTTCTCTACCATTTCTTGGCTTCAAACTCCCATATCTCGCGAACGGATTGACCTAACCCAAAAATTCCTGTTGCATCTGAAAGTAGAAACTCGCCCGATTACAACAGTATGTGTATTTTTTCCCTAGGCCATTCTGGTTAAGCGTTCGGAGCAGCAGAATTGCGAAAAATTTTTTGCCTTCTCAACCATTTCTTGTGTTCAAACTCCCATATCTCGCGAACGGATTGACATAACCAAAAAATTCCTATTGCATCTGAAAGTAGAAACTCGCCCGATTACAACGGTATGTGTATTTTTTCCCTAGGCCATTCTGGTTAAGCGTTTGGAGCAGCAGAACTGCGAAAAATTTGTTGTCTTCTCAACCATTTCTTAGCTTAAAACTCCCAAATCTCGCGAACGGATTGACCTAAACCAAAAATTCCTGTTGCATCTGAAAGTAGAAACTCGCCCGATTACAACGATATGTGTATTTTGTCCCTAGGCCATTCTGGTTAAGCGTTCGGAGCAGCAGAATTGCGAAAAATTTTTTGCCTTCACAACCATTTCTTGTCTTCAGACTCCCATATCTCGCGAACGGATTGACATAACCCAAAAATTCCTATTGCATCTGAAAGTAGAAACTCGCCCGATTACAGCGGAATGTGTATTTTTTCCCTTGGCCATTTTGGTTAAGCGTTTGGAGCAGCAGAATTGTGCAAAATTTTTTGCCTTCTCTACCATGTCTTGGCTTCAAACTCCCATATCTCGCGAACGGATTGACCTGACCCAAAAATTCCTATTGCATCTGAAAGTAGAAACTCGCCCGATTACAACGGTATGTGTATTTTTTCCCTAGGCCGTTCTGGTTAAGCGTTTGGAGCAGCAGAATTGCGAAAAATTTTTTGCCTTCTCAACCATTTCTTGGATTCAAACTGCCATATCTCCCGAACGGATTGACCTAACCCAAAAATTCCTATTGCATCTGAAAGTAGAAACTCGCCCGACTACAGCGGTATGTGTATTTTTCCCTAGGCCATTCTGGTTAAGCGTTTGGATCAGCAGAATTGCGAAAAATTGTATGCCTTCTCAACCATTTCTTGGCTTCAAACTCCCATATCTCGCGAACAGATTGACCTATCCCAAAAATTCCTATTGCATCTGAAGGTAGAAACTCGCCCGATTACAGCGGTATGTGTATGTTTTCCCTTGGCCATTTTGGTTAAGCGTTTGGAGCAACAGAATTGCGAAAAATTTTTTGCCTTCACAACCATTTCTTGTCTTCAAACTCCCATATCTCGCGAACGGATTGACCTAACCCAAAAATTCCTATTGCATCTGAAAGTAGAAACTCGCCCGATTACAACGGTATGTGTATTTTTTCCCTAGGCCATTCTGGTTAAGCGTTTGGAGCAGCAGAAGTGCGAAAAATTTGTTGTCTTCTCAACCATTTCTTAGCTTCAAACTCCCATATCTCGCGAACGGATTGACCTAAACCAAAAATTCCTGTTGCATCTGAAAGTAGAAACTCGCCCGATTACAGCGGTATGTGTATTTTTTCCCTTGGCCATTTTGGTTAAGCGTTTGGAGCAGCAGAATTGTGCAAAATTTTTTGCCTTCTCTACCATTTCTTGGCTTCAAACTCCCATATCTCGCGAACGGATTGACCTAACCCAAAAATTCCTATGGCATCTGAAAGTAGAAACTCGCCCGATTACAACGGTATGTGTATTTTTTCCCTAGGCCATTCTGGTTAAGCGTTTGGAGCAGCAGAAGTGCGAAAAATTTGTTGTCTTCTCAACCATTTCTTAGCTTCAAACTCCCATATCTCGCGAACGGATTCGACTAAACCAAAAATTCCTGTTGCATCTAAAAGTAGAAACTCGCCCGATTACAACGATATGTGTATTTTGTCCCTAGGCCATTCTGGTTAAGCGTTCGGAGCAGCAGAATTGCGAAAAATTTTTTGCCCTCTCAACCATTTCTTGTCTTCAAACTCCCATATCTCGCGAACGGATTGACCTAACCCGAAAATTCCTATTGCATCTGAAAATAGAAACTCGCCCGATTACAGCGGTATGTGTATTTTTTCCCTTGGCCATTTTGGTTAAGCGTTTGGAGCAGCAGAATTGCGAAAAATTTTTTGCCTTCTCAACCATTTCTTGGTTTCAAACTCCCATATCTCGCGAACGGATTGACCTAACCCAAAAATTCCTATTGCATCTGAAAATAGAAACTCGCCCGATTACAACGGTATGTGTATTTTTCCCTAGGCCATTCTGGTTAAGCGTTTGGAGCAGCAGAATTGCGAAAAATTGTATGCCTTCTCAACCATTTCTTGGCTTCAAACTCCCATATCTCGCGAACGGATTGACCTAACCCAAAAATTCCTATTGCATCTGAAAGTAGAAACTCGCCCGATTACAACGGTATGTGTATTTTTTCCCTAGGCCATTCTGGTTAAGCGTTTGGAGCAGCAGAAGTGCGAAAAATTTGTTGTCTTCTCAACCATTTCTTAGCTTCAAACTCCCATATCTCATGAACGGATTGATGTAACCCAAAAATTCCTATTGCATCTGAAAGTAGAAACTCGCCCGATTACAACGGTATGTGTATTTTTTCCCTAGGCCATTCTGGTTAAGCGTTTGGAGCAGCAGAATTGCGAAAAATTTTTTGCCTTCTCAACCATTTCTTGGCTTCAAACTCCCATATCTCGCGAACGGATTGACCTAACCCAAATATTCCTATTGCATCTGAAAGTAGAAACTCGCCCGATTACAACGGTATGTGTATTTTTTCCCTAGGCCATTCTGGTTAAGCGTTTGGAGCAGCAGAATTGTGAAAAATTTTTTGCCTTCTCTACCATTTCTTGGCTTCAAACTCCCATATCTCGCGAACGGATTGACCTAACCCAAAAATTCCTGTTGCATCTGAAAGTAGAAACTCGCCCGATTACAACAGTATGTGTATTTTTTCCCTAGGCCATTCTGGTTAAGCGTTCGGAGCAGCAGAATTGCGAAAAATTTTTTGCCTTCTCAACCATTTCTTGTGTTCAAACTCCCATATCTCGCGAACGGATTGACATAACCAAAAAATTCCTATTGCATCTGAAAGTAGAAACTCGCCCGATTACAACGGTATGTGTATTTTTTCCCTAGGCCATTCTGGTTAAGCGTTTGGAGCAGCAGAACTGCGAAAAATTTGTTGTCTTCTCAACCATTTCTTAGCTTAAAACTCCCAAATCTCGCGAACGGATTGACCTAAACCAAAAATTCCTGTTGCATCTGAAAGTAGAAACTCGCCCGATTACAACGATATGTGTATTTTGTCCCTAGGCCATTCTGGTTAAGCGTTCGGAGCAGCAGAATTGCGAAAAATTTTTTGCCTTCACAACCATTTCTTGTCTTCAGACTCCCATATCTCGCGAACGGATTGACATAACCCAAAAATTCCTATTGCATCTGAAAGTAGAAACTCGCCCGATTACAGCGGAATGTGTATTTTTTCCCTTGGCCATTTTGGTTAAGCGTTTGGAGCAGCAGAATTGTGCAAAATTTTTTGCCTTCTCTACCATGTCTTGGCTTCAAACTCCCATATCTCGCGAACGGATTGACCTGACCCAAAAATTCCTATTGCATCTGAAAGTAGAAACTCGCCCGATTACAACGGTATGTGTATTTTTTCCCTAGGCCGTTCTGGTTAAGCGTTTGGAGCAGCAGAATTGCGAAAAATTTTTTGCCTTCTCAACCATTTCTTGGATTCAAACTGCCATATCTCCCGAACGGATTGACCTAACCCAAAAATTCCTATTGCATCTGAAAGTAGAAACTCGCCCGACTACAGCGGTATGTGTATTTTTCCCTAGGCCATTCTGGTTAAGCGTTTGGATCAGCAGAATTGCGAAAAATTGTATGCCTTCTCAACCATTTCTTGGCTTCAAACTCCCATATCTCGCGAACAGATTGACCTATCCCAAAAATTCCTATTGCATCTGAAGGTAGAAACTCGCCCGATTACAGCGGTATGTGTATGTTTTCCCTTGGCCATTTTGGTTAAGCGTTTGGAGCAACAGAATTGCGAAAAATTTTTTGCCTTCACAACCATTTCTTGTCTTCAAACTCCCATATCTCGCGAACGGATTGACCTAACCCAAAAATTCCTATTGCATCTGAAAGTAGAAACTCGCCCGATTACAACGGTATGTGTATTTTTTCCCTAGGCCATTCTGGTTAAGCGTTTGGAGCAGCAGAAGTGCGAAAAATTTGTTGTCTTCTCAACCATTTCTTAGCTTCAAACTCCCATATCTCGCGAACGGATTGACCTAAACCAAAAATTCCTGTTGCATCTGAAAGTAGAAACTCGCCCGATTACAGCGGTATGTGTATTTTTTTCCCTTGGCCATTTTGGTTAAGCGTTTGGAGCAGCAGAATTGTGCAAAATTTTTTGCCTTCTCTACCATTTCTTGGCTTCAAACTCCCATATCTCGCGAACGGATTGACCTAACCCAAAAATTCCTATTGCATCTGAAAGTAGAAACTCGCCCGATTACAACGGTATGTGTATTTTTTCCCTAGGCCATTCTGGTTAAGCGTTTGGAGCAGCAGAAGTGCGAAAAATTTGTTGTCTTCTCAACCATTTCTTAGCTTCAAACTCCCATATCTCGCGAACGGATTGACCTAAACCAAAAATTCCTGTTGCATCTGAAAGTAGAAACTCGCCCGATTACAACGGTATGTGTATTTTTTCCCTAGGCCATTCTGGTTAAGCGTTTGGAGCAGCAGAATTGCGAAAAATTTTTTGCCTTCTCAACCATTTCTTGGTTTCAAAGTCCCATATCTCGCGAACGGATTGACCTAACCCAAAAATTCCTATTGCATCTGAAAGTAGAAACTCGCCCGATTACAACGGTATGTGTATTTTTTCCCTAGGCCGTTCTGGTTAAGCGTTTGGAGCAGCAGAATTGCGAAAAATTTTTTGCCTTCTCAACCATTTCTTGGATTCAAACTGCCATATCTCCCGAACGGATTGACCTAACCCAAAAATTCCTATTGCATCTGAAAGTAGAAACTCGCCCGACTACAGCGGTATGTGTATTTTTCCCTAGGCCATTCTGGTTAAGCGTTTGGATCAGCAGAATTGCGAAAAATTGTATGCCTTCTCAACCATTTCTTGGCTTCAAACTCCCATATCTCGCGAACAGATTGACCTATCCCAAAAATTCCTATTGCATCTGAAGGTAGAAACTCGCCCGATTACAGCGGTATGTGTATGTTTTCCCTTGGCCATTTTGGTTAAGCGTTTGGAGCAACAGAATTGCGAAAAATTTTTTGCCTTCACAACCATTTCTTGTCTTCAAATTCCCATATCATATCTCGCGAACGGATTGACCTATCCCAAAATTCCTATTGCATCTGAAGGTAGAAACTCGCCCGATTACAGCGTATGTGTATGTTTTCCCTTGGCCATTTTGGTTAAGCGTTTGGAGCAACAGAATTGCGAAAAATTTTTTGCCTTCACAACCATTTCTTGTCTTCAAATTCCATATCTCGCGAACGGATTGACCTAACCCAAAATTCCTATTGCATCTGAAAGTAGAAACTCGCCCGATTACAACGGTATGTGTATTTTTTCCCTAGGCCATTCTGGTTAAGCGTTTGGAGCAGCAGAAGTGCGAAAATTTGTTGTCTTCTCAACCATTTCTTAGCTTCAAACTCCCATATCTCCCGAACGGATTGACCTAACCCAAAAATTCCTATTGCATCTGAAAGTAGAAACTCGCCCGACTACAGCGGTATGTGTATTTTTCCCTAGGCCATTCTGGTTAAGCGTTTGGATCAGCAGAATTGCGAAAAATTGTATGCCTTCTCAACCATTTCTTGGCTTCAAACTCCCATATCTCGCGAACAGATTGACCTATCCCAAAAATTCCTATTGCATCTGAAGGTAGAAACTCGCCCGATTACAGCGGTATGTGTATGTTTTCCCTTGGCCATTTTGGTTAAGCGTTTGGAGCAACAGAATTGCGAAAAATTTTTTGCCTTCACAACCATTTCTTGTCTTCAAACTTCCATATCTCGCGAACGGATTGACCTAACCCAAAAATTCCTATTGCATCTGAAAGTAGAAACTCGCCCGATTACAACGGTATGTGTATTTTTTCCCTAGGCCATTCTGGTTAAGCGTTTGGAGCAGCAGAAGTGCGAAAAATTTGTTGTCTTCTCAACCATTTCTTAGCTTCAAACTCCCATATCTCGCGAACGGATTGACCTAAACCAAAAATTCCTGTTGCATCTGAAAGTAGAAACTCGCCCGATTACAGCGGTATGTGTATTTTTTCCTTGGCCATTTTGGTTAAGCGTTTGGAGCAGCAGAATTGTGCAAAATTTTTTGCCTTCTCTACCATTTCTTGGCTTCAAACTCCCATATCTCGCGAACGGATTGACCTAACCCAAAAATTCCTATTGCATCTGAAAGTAGAAACTCGCCCGATTACAACGGTATGTGTATTTTTTCCCTAGGCCATTCTGGTTAAGCGTTTGGAGCAGCAGAAGTGCGAAAAATTTGTTGTCTTCTCAACCATTTCTTAGCTTCAAACTCCCATATCTCGCGAACGCATTGACCTAAACCAAAAATTCCTGTTGCATCTGAAAGTAGAAACTCGCCCGATTACAACGGTATGTGTATTTTTTCCCTAGGCCATTCTGGTTAAGCGTTTGGAGCAGCAGAATTGCGAAAAATTTTTTGCCTTCTCAACCATTTCTTGGTTTCAAAGTCCCATATCTCGCGAACGGATTGACCTAACCCAAAAATTCCTATTGCATCTGAAAGTAGAAACTCGCCCGATTACAACGGTATGTGTATTTTTTCCCTAGGCCGTTCTGGTTAAGCGTTTGGAGCAGCAGAATTGCGAAAAATTTTTTGCCTTCTCAACCATTTCTTGGATTCAAATTGCCATATCTCCCGAACGGATTGACCTAACCCAAAAATTCCTATTGCATCTGAAAGTAGAAACTCGCCCGACTACAGCGGTATGTGTATTTTTCCCTAGGCCATTCTGGTTAAGCGTTTGGATCAGCAGAATTGCGAAAAATTGTATGCCTTCTCAACCATTTCTTGGCTTCAAACTCCCATATCTCGCGAACAGATTGACCTATCCCAAAAATTCCTATTGCATCTGAAGGTAGAAACTCGCCCGATTACAGCGGTATGTGTATGTTTTCCCTTGGCCATTTTGGTTAAGCGTTTGGAGCAACAGAATTGCGAAAAATTTTTTGCCTTCACAACCATTTCTTGTCTTCAAACTCCCATATCTCGCGAACGGATTGACCTAACCCAAAAATTCCTATTGCATCTGAAAGTAGAAACTCGCCCGATTACAACGGTATGTGTATTTTTTCCCTAGGCCATTCTGGTTAAGCGTTTGGAGCAGCAGAAGTGCGAAAAATTTGTTGTCTTCTCAACCATTTCTTAGCTTCAAACTCCCATATCTCGCGAACGGATTGACCTAAACCAAAAATTCCTGTTGCATCTGAAAGTAGAAACTCGCCCGATTACAGCGGTATGTGTATTTTTTCCCTTGGCCATTTTGGTTAAGCGTTTGGAGCAGCAGAATTGTGCAAAATTTTTTGCCTTCTCTACCATTTCTTGGCTTCAAACTCCCATATCTCGCGAACGGATTGACCTAACCCAAAAATTCCTATTGCATCTGAAAGTAGAAACTCGCCCGATTACAACGGTATGTGTATTTTTTCCCTAGGCCATTCTGGTTAAGCGTTTGGAGCAGCAGAAGTGCGAAAAATTTGTTGTCTTCTCAACCATTTCTTAGCTTCAAACTCCCATATCTCGCGAACGGATTGACCTAAACCAAAAATTCCTGTTGCATCTGAAAGTAGAAACTCGCCCGATTACAACGGTATGTGTATTTTTTCCCTAGGCCATTCTGGTTAAGCGTTCGGAGCAGCAGAATTGCGAAAAATTTTTTGCCTTCACAACCATTTCTTGTATTCAAACTCCCATATCTCGCGAACGGATTGACCTAACCCAAAAATTCCTATTGCATCTGAAAGTAGAAACTCGCCCGATTACAGCGGTATGTGTATTTTTTCCCTTGGCCATTTTGGTTAAGCGTTTGGAGCAGCAGAATTGTGCAAAATTTTTTGCCTTCTCTACCATGTCTTGGCTTCAAACTCCCATATCTCGCGAACGGATTGACCTGACCCAAAAATTCCTATTGCATCTGAAAGTAAAAACTCGCCCGATTACAACGGTATGTGTATTTTTCCCCTAGGCCATTCTGGTTAAGCGTTTGTAGCAGCAGAACTGCGAAAAATTTTTTGCCTTCTCAACCATTTCTTGTCTTCAAACTCCGATATCTCGCGAACGGATTGACCTAACCCAAAAATTCCTATTGCATCTGAAAGTAGAAACTCGCCCGATTACAACGGTATGTGTATTTTTTCCCTAGGCCATTCTGGTTAAGCGTTTGGAGCAGCAGAACTGCGAAAAATTTGTTGTCTTCTCAACCATTTCTTAGCTTAAAACTCCCAAATCTCGCGAACGGATTGACCTAAACCAAAAATTCCTGTTGCATCTGAAAGTAGAAACTCGCCCGATTACAACGATATGTGTATTTTGTCCCTAGGCCATTCTGGTTAAGCGTTCGGAGCAGCAGAATTGCGAAAAATTTTTTGCCTTCACAACCATTTCTTGTCTTCAGACTCCCATATCTCGCGAACGGATTGACATAACCCAAAAATTCCTATTGCATCTGAAAGTAGAAACTCGCCCGATTACAGCGGAATGTGTATTTTTTCCCTTGGCCATTTTGGTTAAGCGTTTGGAGCAGCAGAATTGTGCAAAATTTTTTGCCTTCTCTACCATGTCTTGGCTTCAAACTCCCATATCTCGCGAACGGATTGACCTGACCCAAAAATTCCTATTGCATCTGAAAGTAGAAACTCGCCCGATTACAACGGTATGTGTATTTTTTCCCTAGGCCGTTCTGGTTAAGCGTTTGGAGCAGCAGAATTGCGAAAAATTTTTTGCCTTCTCAACCATTTCTTGGATTCAAACTGCCATATCTCCCGAACGGATTGACCTAACCCAAAAATTCCTATTGCATCTGAAAGTAGAAACTCGCCCGACTACAGCGGTATGTGTATTTTTCCCTAGGCCATTCTGGTTAAGCGTTCGGAGCAGCAGAATTGCGAAAAATTTTTTGCCTTCTCAACCATTTCTTGTCTTCAAACTCCCATATCTCGCGAACGGATTGACATAACCCAAAAATTCCTATTGCATCTGAAAGTAGAAACTCGCCCGATTACAACGGTATGTGTATTTTTTCCCTAGGCCATTCTGGTTAAGCGTTTGGAGCAGCAGAATTGCGAAAAATTTTTTGCCTTCTCAACCATTTCTTGGCTTAAAACTCCCATATCTCGCGAACGGATTGACGTAAACCAAAAATTCCTGTTGCATCTGAAAGTAGAAACTCGCCCGATTACAACGATATGTGTATTTTGTCCCTAGGCCATTCTGGTTAAGCGTTCGGAGCAGCAGAATTGCGAAAAATTTTTTGCCTTCTCAACCATTTCTTGTCTTCAAACTCCCATATCTCGCGAACGGATTGACATAACCAAAAAATTCCTATTGCATCTGAAAGTAGAAACTCGCCCAATTACAACGGTATGTGTATGTTTTCCCTAGGCCATTCTGGTTAAGCGTTCGGAGCAGCAGAATTGCGAAAAATTTTTTGCCTTCTCAACCATTTCTTGGCTTCAAAGACCCATATCTCGCGAACGGATTGACCTAACCCAAAAATTCCTATTGCATCTGAAAGTAAAAACTCGCCCGATTATAACGGTATGTGTATTTTTTCCCTTGGCCATTCTGGTTAAGCGTTTGGAGCAGCAGAAGTGTGAAAAATTTGTTGTCTTCTCAACCATTTCTTAGCTTCAAACTCCCATATCTCGCGAACGGGTTGACCTAACCCAAAAAATCCTATTGCATCTGAAAGTAGAAACTCGCCCGATTACAACGGTATGTGTATTTTTTCCCTAGGCCATTCTGGTTAAGCGTTTGGAGCAGCAGAATTGTGAAAAATTTTTTGCCTTCTCTACCATTTCTTGGCTTCAAACTCCCATATCTCGCGAACGGATTGACCTAACCCAAAAATTCCTATTGCATCTGAAGGTAGAAACTCGCCCGATTACAACGGTATGTGTATTTTTTCCCTAGGCCATTCTGGTTAAGCGTTTGGAGCAGCAGAATTGCGAAAAATTTTTTGTATTCTCAACCATTTCTTGGCTTCAAACTCCCATATCTCGCGAACGGATTGACCTAACCCAAAAATTCCTATTGCATCTGAAAGTAGAATCTCGCCCGATTATAACGGTATGTGTATTTTTTCCCTAGGCCATTCTGGTTAAGCGTTTGGAGCAGCAGAATTGCGAAAAATTTTTTGCCTTCTCAACCATTTCTTGGCTTCAAAGTCCCATATCTCGCGAACGGATTGACCTAACCTAAAAATTCCTGTTGCATCTGAAAGTAGAAACTCGCCCGATTACAACGGTTTTTCGATTTTTTCCCTAGACCATTCTGGTTAAGCGTTTGGAGCAGCAGAATTGTGAAAAATTTTTTGCCTTCTCTACCATTTCTTGGCTTCAAACTCCCATATCTCGCGAACGGATTGACCTAACCCAAAAATTCCTATTGCATCTGAAGGTAGAAACTCGCCCGATTACAACGGTATGTGTATTTTTTCCCTAGGCCAATCTGGTTAAGCGTTTGGAGCAGCAGAATTGCGAAAAATTTTTTGCCTTCTCTACCATTTTTTGGCTTCAAACTCCCATATCTCGCGAACGGATTGACCTAACCCAAAAATTCCTATTGCATCTGAAAGTAGAAACTCGCCCGATTATAACGGTATGTGTATTTTTTCCCTAGGCCATTCTGGTTAAGCGTTTGGAGCAGCAGAATTGCGAAAAATTTTTTGCTTTCTCAACCATTTCTTGGCTTCAAACTCCCATATCTCGCGAACGGATTGACCTAACCCAAAAATTCCTATTGCTTCTGAAAGTAGAAACTCGCCCGATTATAACGGTATGTGTATTTTTTCCCTAGGCCATTCTGGTTAAGCGTTTGGAGCAGCAGAATTGCGAAAAATTTGTTGTCTTCTCAACGATTTCTTAGCTTCCAGCTCCCATATCTCGCGAACGGATTGACCTAACCCAAAAATTCCAGTTGCATCTGAAAGTAGAAACTCGCCCGATTACAACGGTGTTTCTATTTTTTCCCTAGGCCATTCTGGTTAAGCGTTTGGAGCAGCAGAATTGTGAAAAATTTTTTGCCTTCTCAACCATTTCTTGGCTTCAAAGTCCCATATCTCGCGAACGGATTGACCTAACACAAAAATTCCTATTGCATCTGAATGTAAAAACTCGCCCGATTATATCGGTATGTGTATTTTTTCCCTAGGCCATTCTGGTTAAGCGTTTGGAGCAGCAGAATTGCGAAAAATTTTTTGTCTTCTCAACCATTTCTAAGCTTCAAACTCCCATATCTCGCGAACGGATTGACCTAACCCAAAAATTCCTATTACATCTGAAAGTAGAAACTCGCCCGATTATAACGGTATGTGTATTTTTTCCCTAGGCCATTCTGGTTAAGCGTTTGGAGCAGCAGAATTGCGAAAAATTTTTTGCCTTCTCAACCATTTCTTGTCTTCAAACTCCCATATCTCGCGAACGGATTGACCTAACCCAAAAATTCCTATTGCATCTGAAAGTAGAAACTCGCCCGATTACAACGGTATGTGTATTTTTTCCCTAGGCCATTCTGGTTAAGCGTTTGGAGCAGCAGAATTGTGAAAAATTTTTTGCCTTCTCTACCATTTCTTGGCTTCAAACTCCCATATCTCGCGAACGGATTGACCTAACCCAAAAATTCCTATTGCATCTGAAGGTAGAAACTCGCCAGATTACAACGGTATGTGTATTTTTTCCCTAGGCCATTCTGGTTAAGCGTTTGGAGCAGCAGAATTGCGAAAAATTTTTTGCCTTCTCTACCATTTTTTGGCTTCAAAGTCCCATATCTCGCGAACGGATTGACCTAACCCAAAAATTCCTATTGCATCTGAAAGTAGAAACTCGCCCGATTACAACGGTATGTGTATTTTTTCCCTAGGCCATTCTGGTTAAGCGTTTGGAGCAGCAGAATTGCGAAAAATTTTTTGCCTTCTCTACCATTTTTTGGCTTCAAAGTCCCATATCTCGTGAACGGATTGACCTAACCCAAAAATTCCTATTGCATCTGAAAGTAGAAACTCGCCCGATTATAACGGTATGTGTATTTTTTCCCTAGGCCATTCTGGTTAAGCGTTTGGAGCAGCAGAAGTGCGAAAAATTTGTTGTCTTCTCAACCATTTCTTAGCTTCAAACTCCCATATCTCGCGAACGGATTGACCTAACCCAAAAATTCCTGTTGCATCTGAAAGTAGAAATTCGCCCGATTACAACGGTTTTTCTATTTTTTCCCTAGGCCATTCTGGTTAAGCGTTTGGAGCAGCAGAATTGCGAAAAATTTGTTGTCTTCTCAACCATTTCTTAGCTTCAAACTCCCATATCTCGCGAACGGATTGACCTGACCCAAAAATTCCTATTGCATCTGAAAGTAGAAACTCGCCCGATTACAACGGTATGTGTATTTTTTCCCTAGGCCATTCTGGTTAAGCGTTTGGAGCAGCAGAATTGTGAAAAATTTTTTGCCTTCTCTACCATTTCTTGGCTTCAAACTCCCATATCTCGCGAACGGATTGACCTAACCCAAAAATTCCTATTGCATCGGAAGGTAGAAACTCGCCCGATTACAACGGTATGTGTATTTTTTCCCTAGGCCATTCTGGTTAAGCGTTTGGAGCAGCAGAATTGCGAAAAATTTTTTGTCTTCTCAACCATTTCTAAGCTTCAAACTCCCATATCTCGCGAACGGATTGACCTAACCCAAAAATTCCTATTTCATCTGAAAGTAGAAACTCGCCCGATTATAACGGTATGTGTATTTTTTCCCTAGGCCATTCTGGTTAAGCGTTTGGAGCAGCAGAATTGCGAAAAATTTTTTGCCTTCTCAACCATTTCTTGGCTTCAAACTCCCATATCTCGCGAACGGATTGACCTAACCCAAAAATTCCTATTGCATCTGAAAGTAGAAACTCGCCCGATTACAACGGTATGTGTATTTTTTCCCTAGGCCATTCTGGTTAAGCGTTTGGAGCAGCAGAAGTGCGAAAAATTTGTTGTCTTCTCAACCATTTCTTAGCTTCAAACTCCCATATCTCGCGAACGGATTGACCTAAACCAAAAATTCCTGTTGCATCTGAAAGTAGAAACTCGCCCGATTACAACGGTATGTGTATTTTTTCCCTAGGCCATTCTGGTTAAGCGTTTGGAGCAGCAGAATTGCGAAAAATTTTTTGCCTTCTCAACCATTTCTTGGTTTCAAAGTCCCATATCTCGCGAACGGATTGACCTAACCCAAAAATTCCTATTGCATCTGAAAGTAGAAACTCGCCCGATTACAACGGTATGTGTATTTTTTCCCTAGGCCGTTCTGGTTAAGCGTTTGGAGCAGCAGAATTGCGAAAAATTTTTTGCCTTCTCAACCATTTCTTGGATTCAAACTGCCATATCTCCCGAACGGATTGACCTAACCCAAAAATTCCTATTGCATCTGAAAGTAGAAACTCGCCCGACTACAGCGGTATGTGTATTTTTCCCTAGGCCATTCTGGTTAAGCGTTTGGATCAGCAGAATTGCGAAAAATTGTATGCCTTCTCAACCATTTCTTGGCTTCAAACTCCCATATCTCGCGAACAGATTGACCTATCCCAAAAATTCCTATTGCATCTGAAGGTAGAAACTCGCCCGATTACAGCGGTATGTGTATGTTTTCCCTTGGCCATTTTGGTTAAGCGTTTGGAGCAACAGAATTGCGAAAAATTTTTTGCCTTCACAACCATTTCTTGTCTTCAAATTCCCATATCTCGCGAACGGATTGACCTAACCCAAAAATTCCTATTGCATCTGAAAGTAGAAACTCGCCCGATTACAACGGTATGTGTATTTTTTCCCTAGGCCATTCTGGTTAAGCGTTTGGAGCAGCAGAAGTGCGAAAAATTTGTTGTCTTCTCAACCATTTCTTAGCTTCAAACTCCCATATCTCGCGAACGGATTGACCTAAACCAAAAATTCCTGTTGCATCTGAAAGTAGAAACTCGCCCGATTACAGCGGTATGTGTATTTTTTCCCTTGGCCATTTTGGTTAAGCGTTTGGAGCAGCAGAATTGTGCAAAATTTTTTGCCTTCTCTACCATTTCTTGGCTTCAAACTCCCATATCTCGCGAACGGATTGACCTAACCCAAAAATTCCTATTGCATCTGAAAGTAGAAACTCGCCCGATTACAACGGTATGTGTATTTTTTCCCTAGGCCATTCTGGTTAAGCGTTTGGAGCAGCAGAAGTGCGAAAAATTTGTTGTCTTCTCAACCATTTCTTAGCTTCAAACTCCCATATCTCGCGAACGGATTGACCTAAACCAAAAATTCCTGTTGCATCTGAAAGTAGAAACTCGCCCGATTACAACGGTATGTGTATTTTTCCCCTAGGCCATTCTGGTTAAGCGTTTGTAGCAGCAGAACTGCGAAAAATTTTTTGCCTTCTCAACCATTTCTTGTCTTCAAACTCCGATATCTCGCGAACTGATTGACCTAACCCAAAAATTCCTATTGCATCTGAAAGTAGAAACTCGCCCGATTACAACGGTATGTGTATTTTTTCCCTAGGCCGTTCTGGTTAAGCGTTTGGAGCAGCAGAATTGCGAAAAATTTTTTGCCTTCTCAACCATTTCTTGGATTCAAACTGCCATATCTCCCGAACGGATTGACCTAACCCAAAAATTCCTATTGCATCTGAAAGTAGAAACTCGCCCGACTACAGCGGTATGTGTATTTTTCCCTAGGCCATTCTGGTTAAGCGTTTGGATCAGCAGAATTGCGAAAAATTGTATGCCTTCTCAACCATTTCTTGGCTTCAAACTCCCATATCTCGCGAACAGATTGACCTATCCCAAAAATTCCTATTGCATCTGAAGGTAGAAACTCGCCCGATTACAGCGGTATGTGTATGTTTTCCCTTGGCCATTTTGGTTAAGCGTTTGGAGCAACAGAATTGCGAAAAATTTTTTGCCTTCACAACCATTTCTTGTCTTCAAATTCCCATATCTCGCGAACGGATTGACCTAACCCAAAAATTCCTATTGCATCTGAAAGTAGAAACTCGCCCGATTACAACGGTATGTGTATTTTTTCCCTAGGCCATTCTGGTTAAGCGTTTGGAGCAGCAGAAGTGCGAAAAATTTGTTGTCTTCTCAACCATTTCTTAGCTTCAAACTCCCATATCTCGCGAACGGATTGACCTAAACCAAAAATTCCTGTTGCATCTGAAAGTAGAAACTCGCCCGATTACAGCGGTATGTGTATTTTTTCCCTTGGCCATTTTGGTTAAGCGTTTGGAGCAGCAGAATTGTGCAAAATTTTTTGCCTTCTCTACCATTTCTTGGCTTCAAACTCCCATATCTCGCGAACGGATTGACCTAACCCAAAAATTCCTATTGCATCTGAAAGTAGAAACTCGCCCGATTACAACGGTATGTGTATTTTTTCCCTAGGCCATTCTGGTTAAGCGTTTGGAGCAGCAGAAGTGCGAAAAATTTGTTGTCTTCTCAACCATTTCTTAGCTTCAAACTCCCATATCTCGCGAACGGATTGACCTAAACCAAAAATTCCTGTTGCATCTGAAAGTAGAAACTCGCCCGATTACAACGGTATGTGTATTTTTCCCCTAGGCCATTCTGGTTAAGCGTTTGTAGCAGCAGAACTGCGAAAAATTTTTTGCCTTCTCAACCATTTCTTGTCTTCAAACTCCGATATCTCGCGAACTGATTGACCTAACCCAAAAATTCCTATTGCATCTGAAAGTAGAAACTCGCCCGATTACAACGGTATGTGTATTTTTTCCCTAGGCCGTTCTGGTTAAGCGTTTGGAGCAGCAGAATTGCGCTAAAATTTTTTGCCTTCTCAACCATTTCTTGGATTCAAACTGCCATATCTCCCGAACGGATTGACCTAACCCAAAAATTCCTATTGCATCTGAAAGTAGAAACTCGCCCGACTACAGCGGTATGTGTATTTTTCCCTAGGCCATTCTGGTTAAGCGTTTGGATCAGCAGAATTGCGAAAAATTGTATGCCTTCTCAACCATTTCTTGGCTTCAAACTCCCATATCTCGCGAACAGATTGACCTATCCCAAAAATTCCTATTGCATCTGAAGGTAGAAACTCGCCCGATTACAGCGGTATGTGTATGTTTTCCCTTGGCCATTTTGGTTAAGCGTTTGGAGCAACAGAATTGCGAAAAATTTTTTGCCTTCACAACCATTTCTTGTCTTCAAACTTCCATATCTCGCGAACGGATTGACCTAACCCAAAAATTCCTATTGCATCTGAAAGTAGAAACTCGCCCGATTACAACGGTATGTGTATTTTTTCCCTAGGCCATTCTGGTTAAGCGTTTGGAGCAGCAGAAGTGCGAAAAATTTGTTGTCTTCTCAACCATTTCTTAGCTTCAAACTCCCATATCTCGCGAACGGATTGACCTAAACCAAAAATTCCTGTTGCATCTGAAAGTAGAAACTCGCCCGATTACAGCGGTATGTGTATTTTTTCCCTTGGCCATTTTGGTTAAGCGTTTGGAGCAGCAGAATTGTGCAAAATTTTTTGCCTTCTCTACCATTTCTTGGCTTCAAACTCCCATATCTCGCGAACGGATTGACCTAACCCAAAAATTCCTATTGCATCTGAAAGTAGAAACTCGCCCGATTACAACGGTATGTGTATTTTTTCCCTAGGCCATTCTGGTTAAGCGTTTGGAGCAGCAGAAGTGCGAAAAATTTGTTGTCTTCTCAACCATTTCTTAGCTTCAAACTCCCATATCTCGCGAACGGATTGACCTAAACCAAAAATTCCTGTTGCATCTGAAAGTAGAAACTCGCCCGATTACAACGGTATGTGTATTTTTTCCCTAGGCCATTCTGGTTAAGCGTTTGGAGCAGCAGAATTGCGAAAAATTTTTTGCCTTCTCAACCATTTCTTGGTTTCAAAGTCCCATATCTCGCGAACGGATTGACCTAACCCAAAAATTCCTATTGCATCTGAAAGTAGAAACTCGCCCGATTACAACGGTATGTGTATTTTTTCCCTAGGCCGTTCTGGTTAAGCGTTTGGAGCAGCAGAATTGCGAAAAATTTTTTGCCTTCTCAACCATTTCTTGGATTCAAACTGCCATATCTCCCGAACGGATTGACCTAACCCAAAAATTCCTATTGCATCTGAAAGTAGAAACTCGCCCGACTACAGCGGTATGTGTATTTTTCCCTAGGCCATTCTGGTTAAGCGTTTGGATCAGCAGAATTGCGAAAAATTGTATGCCTTCTCAACCATTTCTTGGCTTCAAACTCCCATATCTCGCGAACAGATTGACCTATCCCAAAAATTCCTATTGCATCTGAAGGTAGAAACTCGCCCGATTACAGCGGTATGTGTATGTTTTCCCTTGGCCATTTTGGTTAAGCGTTTGGAGCAACAGAATTGCGAAAAATTTTTTGCCTTCACAACCATTTCTTGTCTTCAAACTCCCATATCTCGCGAACGGATTGACCTAACCCAAAAATTCCTATTGCATCTGAAAGTAGAAACTCGCCCGATTACAACGGTATGTGTATTTTTTCCCTAGGCCATTCTGGTTAAGCGTTTGGAGCAGCAGAAGTGCGAAAAATTTGTTGTCTTCTCAACCATTTCTTAGCTTCAAACTCCCATATCTCGCGAACGGATTGACCTAAACCAAAAATTCCTGTTGCATCTGAAAGTAGAAACTCGCCCGATTACAGCGGTATGTGTATTTTTTCCCTTGGCCATTTTGGTTAAGCGTTTGGAGCAGCAGAATTGTGCAAAATTTTTTGCCTTCTCTACCATTTCTTGGCTTCAAACTCCCATATCTCGCGAACGGATTGACCTAACCCAAAAATTCCTATTGCATCTGAAAGTAGAAACTCGCCCGATTACAACGGTATGTGTATTTTTTCCCTAGGCCATTCTGGTTAAGCGTTTGGAGCAGCAGAAGTGCGAAAAATTTGTTGTCTTCTCAACCATTTCTTAGCTTCAAACTCCCATATCTCGCGAACGGATTGACCTAAACCAAAAATTCCTGTTGCATCTGAAAGTAGAAACTCGCCCGATTACAACGGTATGTGTATTTTTTCCCTAGGCCATTCTGGTTAAGCGTTTGGAGCAGCAGAATTGCGAAAAATTTTTTGTATTCTCAACCATTTCTTGGCTTCAAACTCCCATATCTCGCGAACGGATTGACCTAACCCAAAAATTCCTATTGCATCTGAAAGTAGAATCTCGCCCGATTATAACGGTATGTGTATTTTTTCCCTAGGCCATTCTGGTTAAGCGTTTGGAGCAGCAGAATTGCGAAAAATTTTTTGCCTTCTCAACCATTTCTTGGCTTCAAAGTCCCATATCTCGCGAACGGATTGACCTAACCTAAAAATTCCTGTTGCATCTGAAAGTAGAAACTCGCCCGATTACAACGGTTTTTCGATTTTTTCCCTAGACCATTCTGGTTAAGCGTTTGGAGCAGCAGAATTGTGAAAAATTTTTTGCCTTCTCTACCATTTCTTGGCTTCAAACTCCCATATCTCGCGAACGGATTGACCTAACCCAAAAATTCCTATTGCATCTGAAGGTAGAAACTCGCCCGATTACAACGGTATGTGTATTTTTTCCCTAGGCCAATCTGGTTAAGCGTTTGGAGCAGCAGAATTGCGAAAAATTTTTTGCCTTCTCTACCATTTTTTGGCTTCAAACTCCCATATCTCGCGAACGGATTGACCTAACCCAAAAATTCCTATTGCATCTGAAAGTAGAAACTCGCCCGATTATAACGGTATGTGTATTTTTTCCCTAGGCCATTCTGGTTAAGCGTTTGGAGCAGCAGAATTGCGAAAAATTTTTTGCCTTCTCAACCATTTCTTGGCTTCAAACTCCCATATCTCGCGAACGGATTGACCTAACCCAAAAATTCCTATTGCTTCTGAAAGTAGAAACTCGCCCGATTATAACGGTATGTGTATTTTTTCCCTAGGCCATTCTGGTTAAGCGTTTGGAGCAGCAGAAATGCGAAAAATTTGTTGTCTTCTCAACGATTTCTTAGCTTCCAGCTCCCATATCTCGCGAACGGATTGACCTAACCCAAAAATTCCAGTTGCATCTGAAAGTAGAAACTCGCCCGATTACAACGGTGTTTCTATTTTTTCCCTAGGCCATTCTGGTTAAGCGTTTGGAGCAGCAGAATTGTGAAAAATTTTTTGCCTTCTCAACCATTTCTTGGCTTCAAAGTCCCATATCTCGCGAACGGATTGACCTAACACAAAAATTCCTATTGCATCTGAATGTAAAAACTCGCCCGATTATATCGGTATGTGTATTTTTTCCCTAGGCCATTCTGGTTAAGCGTTTGGAGCAGCAGAATTGCGAAAAATTTTTTGTCTTCTCAACCATTTCTAAGCTTCAAACTCCCATATCTCGCGAACGGATTGACCTAACCCAAAAATTCCTATTACATCTGAAAGTAGAAACTCGCCCGATTATAACGGTATGTGTATTTTTTCCCTAGGCCATTCTGGTTAAGCGTTTGGAGCAGCAGAATTGCGAAAAATTTTTTGCCTTCTCAACCATTTCTTGTCTTCAAACTCCCATATCTCGCGAACGGATTGACCTAACCCAAAAATTCCTATTGCATCTGAAAGTAGAAACTCGCCCGATTACAACGGTATGTGTATTTTTTCCCTAGGCCATTCTGGTTAAGCGTTTGGAGCAGCAGAATTGTGAAAAATTTTTTGCCTTCTCTACCATTTCTTGGCTTCAAACTCCCATATCTCGCGAACGGATTGACCTAACCCAAAAATTCCTATTGCATCTGAAGGTAGAAACTCGCCAGATTACAACGGTATGTGTATTTTTTCCCTAGGCCATTCTGGTTAAGCGTTTGGAGCAGCAGAATTGCGAAAAATTTTTTGCCTTCTCTACCATTTTTTGGCTTCAAAGTCCCATATCTCGCGAACGGATTGACCTAACCCAAAAATTCCTATTGCATCTGAAAGTAGAAACTCGCCCGATTACAACGGTATGTGTATTTTTTCCCTAGGCCATTCTGGTTAAGCGTTTGGAGCAGCAGAATTGCGAAAAATTTTTTGCCTTCTCTACCATTTTTTGGCTTCAAAGTCCCATATCTCGTGAACGGATTGACCTAACCCAAAAATTCCTATTGCATCTGTAAGTAGAAACTCGCCCGATTATAACGGTATGTGTATTTTTTCCCTAGGCCATTCTGGTTAAGCGTTTGGAGCAGCAGAAGTGCGAAAAATTTGTTGTCTTCTCAACCATTTCTTAGCTTCAAACTCCCATATCTCGCGAACGGATTGACCTAACCCAAAAATTCCTGTTGCATCTGAAAGTAGAAATTCGCCCGATTACAACGGTTTTTCTATTTTTTCCCTAGGCCATTCTGGTTAAGCGTTTGGAGCAGCAGAAGTGCGAAAAATTTGTTGTCTTCTCAACCATTTCTTAGCTTCAAACTCCCATATCTCGCGAACGGATTGACCTGACCCAAAAATTCCTATTGCATCTGAAAGTAGAAACTCGCCCGATTACAACGGTATGTGTATTTTTTCCCTAGGCCATTCTGGTTAAGCGTTTGGAGCAGCAGAATTGTGAAAAATTTTTTGCCTTCTCTACCATTTCTTGGCTTCAAACTCCCATATCTCGCGAACGGATTGACCTAACCCAAAAATTCCTATTGCATCGGAAGGTAGAAACTCGCCCGATTACAACGGTATGTGTATTTTTTCCCTAGGCCATTCTGGTTAAGCGTTTGGAGCAGCAGAATTGCGAAAAATTTTTTGTCTTCTCAACCATTTCTAAGCTTCAAACTCCCATATCTCGCGAACGGATTGACCTAACCCAAAAATTCCTATTTCATCTGAAAGTAGAAACTCGCCCGATTATAACGGTATGTGTATTTTTTCCCTAGGCCATTCTGGTTAAGCGTTTGGAGCAGCAGAATTGCGAAAAATTTTTTGCCTTCTCAACCATTTCTTGGCTTCAAACTCCCATATCTCGCGAACGGATTGACCTAACCCAAAAATTCCTATTGCATCTGAAAGTAGAAACTCGCCCGATTATAACGGTATGTGTATTTTTTCCCTAGGCCATTCTGGTTAAGCGTTTGGAGCAGCAGAAGCGCGAAAAATTTGTTGTCTTCTCAACCATTTCTTAGCTTCCAGTTCCCATATCTCGCGAACGGATTGACCTAACCCAAAAATTCCAGTTGCATCTGAAAGTAGAAACTCGCCCGATTACAACGGTTTTTCTATTTTTTCCCTAGGCCATTCTGGTTAA